>NC_142652.1:12424242-12727272 GCF_055504915.1 Nelumbo nucifera | reverse complement strand
CAAATATAAATAAATATCTAATGGCTTCATAATCAGGTGTGAATGCGGATACAGCTGGATCCGATCCGTTTACAGCCCTGATTTGGTTCTGTTTGGTCCAATAACAGGTGCTGCAGGATGAATTTGCAAAGGAGGTTTCTTCCTGCAATATCCTAGGCATTCAATTTGCCGAAGATAGAAGCTGTTGGGCTATCGACGGATATAGTGCAGAGCTTCGAGCCTTGGTGCTATTGAAGCAGCTTCAGGATTAATATGGACAGTATAACGGTTTATTCTGACTGCCAAAAACTGGTTAATCTTTTTTGTATCGCTTTTTAGGCCAACACCATGGGTCGACCCTCGAGCATATGGCATTAGGGGCCCACGCGCATTCAAATCTGAAGCTGTTCTTTATAACTCTGGGCTGGAACTGGGCCCAACCAAGCCAAACTTATTTCCCGAGTTTAGCCCAAAAGTCAGTAAGGTATTTAGACCGATGTCTGGTCTCGAAGCCATCTGGGCCAAATTTGGGCAGTACTGGATTAGAAATAATACAGGAACTAATGGGACCCGTGTAATATACGGGATTTGTCAAAGAAAAGTGAAACAACTGATAACTATTATAAGAAAGGAATGCAGTGTTTTTAAAATAATTAATCTTTATTTTAGTAATTCATTATAAAAGTAATTTAGTAAATTGGATTAACGATATTCATACTTTTTAACAAAAATAATAAATTACTGCTAATTACTTAATAAAATAATTATTTTTACTTTTTTAATGATTAAGTGTTACAACTTTTTGTAAATATTACTTAAATATTTAAAATATTTACATATTAGTAAATATATAAAATTATGTTATAATCATGATTAAATTAACCTTAGCCCAAGCATGAGGTTTAAATCTTTAGGTTGGGCTTTGGTTGTCCTTCAACTTGGTCCAACCCCCAAGTTGCACCCCTAAGAGTTATGTGACATTCGCAATTAGATTGAACCAAACCAAGCACAACCTGTGAATGCATTATTTTTGGGTTTTTAACTATTTTTAGATAAAAATTATTAATATTGAAGCCAAAATGAGCTATAGGAGATGGGCTACCCCCATTGTGTAGCCTAATGAACAAATCAAATAAATAAAATATCTTAAGTCAAATTTTGGTTATTAACAAATTTTAAAGTTATCTAGCCTTGACCTACACCATGAGCATAATAATATTTGTTTGAGCCTAGGATAGGGATAGTCTTACCCATGTTGATTATAAAACTATGATTTTTTTTACAATTTACTTTTTTTTTTATAAATGATCATCCCTAAGTAAAATAAGTCTTCTGACATTTCTAATTGGGTCATTATTAGTTTTATTATTTTAATAAATTTTTTAATTTTTATATGAAATTCAAATGATTTTTTTGTTACTTTTACTAATTTTTTAACTTTTATTATTAATTTTAATTATCCCATTAATATTAAATAGCTTAAATAAATTTTAAATGAAATCTGATTTTAAATTTATAAATTATAAATTTTTATTAATTCCGTTTTTTTTAATAGTTGTTAAATAAAACTTGCTAAAGTTTAATATTTTATTAATTTTAGTTATTAAGGTTCAAGTTATAGTTTTCTGACAATTGACCAGTTTTTATTAATTTTATTAACTTTAGTAAAATTCTCTCTCTTTTGAACAAAGTAGGCTAATAATGGGTGGTCCCTATGTCTTAGAACTCTCTCTCTCTTTCTCTCTCTCTCTCTATCTATCTCTCTCTCTCTCTATCTATCTCTCTCTCTCTCTCTCTATCTATCTCTATCTCTATCTCTCTCATTATTTTAGGTGATTTAATTATTTATGGGCTGGGTTTGGCCCCTGCTTAGTGTTGTTAATGGGTCAGGTCCAACTTGATGGACCTAAATCTATTGGGTTGATTATGCTTTTATGATTGGTTATGATTCATGATATATTGTCCCAATTATTATGGGCTCAGAACCCGTTTTACCCAGTCCCAAACATAAACTCAAACCTAAATTGATTAGATGTGTAATATAGTAAATAAATTAATATAATATATATACATACATTTATAATATTTTCAATAGGTTTATTATAATCAGGTCCATTAGGGCAAACTTAATTGTCTCAAGAACCAATCAATTCAGTTTTGGGTCTAAAATTGTAGACCCTATCGGGCATGATTTGGTTCTAGGTCCTTATTATTTCTTGTGGGCCTAATGCCTAATGTGGACCTAGGCGCGTTGTTTATTAGATTAGTAAGGAGAGGAGAGAGAATAAAATAAAAAGGAAACGAGTAAATGATTATTGTTTATTAAATTAGTGAGGAGAGGGGAGAGAATAAATAAAATAAAAAAAGGGAAATAAAATAATTTACAACTGCCAACATCCATCTGGGCATTTAAGAGACCTAAATGTTTGAGACCAGCCCGTTTTTAAATAATTGGATTTAGAACAAATCGTTTTTAAATAAGTTAAATAGATTTGGTCTGGGGTTGAAATATATGTAGCATCCGACCCAAATACCTCTTATTAACTTGTTTAAGTGGCTAAATGCTAGTGGGAGCAAGGTTTTAAAAATCGGCCTAGAACCGGAATCGTTATGGGTATCGTATGGGTTGATGGTTCAAACGGGTGGTCAAAAAAATGTTGAATGGGTCGATGGTTTGACTATCCAAATCAACAAATCATTGACCAATTCAATGGTTTTTGGCCGGTGGCCGATTTGGGGGTAAAATAGAACTAGGTTGCTTGGACGATTCCTAGGCCGAGTGGTCCGACCATCCATATCAACGACGATTCAAAAACATTGGGTGGGAGATATTTTGGGAAGTCCAATCAACCACCATTCCCTCCACATGGAAGGTTTTCAATGGTTAGTGGCCTTTCCTCTTTATTGTTGCTAGAAGAGGTCTCGTTAAAATAGAGTATAACTAGTGAAATGTTAAAATATACCCAAATTAATGTTGATGAGCGTGTATAAGAAAACCAAATGCCTAAATCGATATCTATATCTATGGTATATATAATAGTGTGTATGTAATGTGAAACTTTTTTTTGACTAAAATTATCCTTTATTTCTTTGTTTGAGAAAGGGTATAAAAGTTATTTTATTATAGTTTTTATGTCAGTTTTTTATGACTACTAAAATGCCCATATTTGTACATTTAATCCATCTCTAATTGTAAGGGGTGAAAATGTAACTTTAATTATTACTTTTCACCTCATTTAATCCCTTTTCATTAAGTCGTATACTTAAGGTATTAAATCCCATGTTCTCTTATTTAATCCTATATTTTTAAGTTATTTTTACTAATAAGTGCTACTAATTATATTTATGCCAATATTTTTAATAATATAAGCCCATGTATTTTAAAACTCACTCAAAAACAAAAACATTTTTATCCAAGTGGTGGCTAAGCAATTCAACCATCCAAATCAAGTTGATCAACCTACAAAGTCATAGTTAGGTAATAAAATTTTCAAAATAGAAATAAATATAGCAATTTACAAAAATGTAAAAAAATAGACACATTTATGATATTTTTATCAATTAAATTAAAAAATAAGTATAATAAACAAGAGTTATTAATACATAATTTAGAACTAACAAAAAATGAAATATAAAAACTAATAAAAAATAGTTTAACTTTTGGGTTAAATAACCTTCGATGTCATAAATAAATAATAAAATTTAATAAAATATAAAAATACATAATATTTATTATATTAAATGAAAAAGTAAGTGTGACATATTAGAATTATTTTTACACACAAAAATACAAAAAAATGTAAAAAAAATTAAACACACCTATAATTCTATATTTACACTACTATACATGAATAAAATTGTAGAATTTTGTTTTACTAAAATACTCATTTTTTAATTTAGTTCCTATTTAATTATAAGGTTTAAATTGTAAATTGAACTATTACTTGTCACCTCATTCAATTCCTTCTATTTAAAATCTTATATTTTTTTTTGATAAATGAACAAAAGAAAAAAGATACACCAAAAAGGGAAAATACTACAAAAAAGAGTTTAACCAAGCATGTAAGCTTATCAATGACACTTAAAACTTCACAATTAAATCCAATTATCACATATTTGGATGAAGTGCTTATGTAAATATATTTGAATTTTGCAATATGCATCCTACAAAAAAGAGTTTAACCAAGCATGTAAGCTTATCAATGACACTTAAAACTTCACAATTAAATCCAATTATCACATATTTGGATGAAGTGCTTATGTAAATATATTTGAATTTTGCAATATGCATCCAATTAATAATAAATAAATAAATAAGTAAACAAAAAATAAAAAATAATAAAATTTATAAAAAACTTTAGATATATTATTACTATTATTATCATCATCTAGAATTGTCACATGCATCTTAATAAATGTTATTGAAAAGTGAAACAAAAAAAAATTACAAAAACAGATAAAAAATAAAAAAATAGAAAATAGATAAATACCTTTACCAGAGACATGCTAACATGGCATGTCTTGGTAATAGTGTGCAGATTTATTAATATTATACAGCGTTATTAATGGCAATGGTTATTATTTTATTTTTTAAAGCAAAAGAAAATTTAAAAGTTAAAAGAAAGAAAATAGATAAATACCTATTATAAAAGGAAAGACATGGACTATCCAATTTTATTATATATAATATATAGACTGTTGGATTAGCATTACGTTGAAGAAAGTAGTTGTGATCCATAAATGTATGTCAAACGAATTTGCCAATGGTAAATTCTGTTATTATTATAATATATAGATTGTCTCTTAAACTCATCACAAACTGTTCAAAACGTCAAAGGAACCCCATGCCGTTGACATTTTATTTTTCAAAACTTACCAGAGAACTCAAGGCACACAAAGACAGGTAGCGGGACTAGGTTTATCCCTATGCTATCCCTGCCCTACCACCGTATTACACAATAAGCGGCAATAGCCATGATGATGATAAGTAAATATGTACACAAGTTCGTTCGATCTCGACTGGAAAGGATGGAGTTTTACGGCGACAATCAGTGGAGGGATGGTCATTCGCCCAGGATCAAGGTACATCTCCTTCACGTTATATAGAGGACGAAAGGGGAAAGAGATTACAGTTTTTCAAAGTTTTTGTTAATTGAGTTTTATTTTAGAAAACCTAAGAAATAGTGGAGCAAAAGGTACCTCAGAAGCTCTGGGTCGAACACCTCCGCCGTCCACTCGTCCCTCACCACCGACCTTACCTACTTAGAAGATCCACTCCCTGCATCGGGAGCCTCCCCGTCAACACCTCCAGCAGCAAAACCCCAAAACTGTACACGTCTGCCTTCTAAGACAGCTTCTTCGTCTCCCCCTGCTCCGGCGCGCTATACACTCTCCCAATCTCGCCATGGCGTGAACTGGGCTCAAAAGAAGAGCCAACCCGAAATCAGAGATGAAAGCTACGCCGTTCTTGTCGAAGAGGATGCCATGTGCGTCGGTCTGAGAGCGGAACTGAAGGAGCGCGTCCGTGTCATTGGGGAGCAGAGCAGCAGCGGAAGCAGACAACAAGTGTAGGAGAGAGACAGCAGAGAAGAGGAACGCGAAGGCATGAGCCTGCATTTTGGGCAATGGACACCTTGAAGAAGGTGTTCTAATCTGTCCGAAGGCCGGTCGGTGCTTCCCTGTCAACAAGGGAATCCCCAACATGCTCCTTCACGAAGACGAGGTCTGATAGATCCATTGCTTTTGCTTGACAGTGTCGGAACTTATTTTCCCTCTAATAGCTCCATCGACGAAAACTAGGATTTTTGTGGGGTTTAGATTTTGTAAAATGTAAGTTGAGGAATTTCTTTTCTTTCTTTGAATCAATGTCAAACGTAAGTTGGGGTTTAGATTTTGTCATCGTCCCCACCAGTTCACTTTTCTCTGATGCTGATAATCTAGGGTTCATAATCCGGTAACGAACCTTAAATAGTACGGTTTTATCTATTTGTTTGAAGAAGATGAAAAATTCAAGTCTGCGGGTTTTGCAATTTACATGCTCTTCTCATTGGCATTTGCAAAAGAGAAGAGTGGAGTTGTCTTGCCACAAGTAGGGTTGGATAAATATCTGAAGTATGAACCATCCATATTCTTCTCCATTAAAGAGCATCATTGGATCTTGGAAACATAGGTGCACAGCTCTTTAAAATCTTGGGAGCAAGTTATTACTACACTCCTAAGGCCTGCCAAAAGTATGAATGGATGCCAAAACAAGGACTTAATAGAGTTCAACGTACCATACTGGGAAGATATACTTGGTAAAGAAAATGAGGTGGCCGGCTGTTGGGGTGCTTTACGCAAAAATTGTTGAATATCATTCTTTCACACATTAAAACTTCATCATTATGGATAAAAAAAACTCTGTTAAAGAATATATAAACTACTACTGAAACTGTTCTCATCACCTGAACTAGAGTTCGTTTTGGCCTTGTCATCGTGTTTTTACAGCCTACGTACGGTGCAAAATGAACAAGGTGAAATGCTTTATATTCCTCCAAAATGGTGGCCTTATGTGAAATCTCTGACAAGTTTCTTCCTTAGCTTTTGGTGGAGCGATGGCTGTAACTCTCCAGGCTTCTGATTGTTTAATCTATCTCATTTTCGTTTTTGTTCATACTTGTGTTGTAGCAACACAGAGCTGTCCTCAATTGAATGAATAGTGCTGCTCTTTTTGTTGGGGGACCCTATTATGTTGATGTCGCCATTTGTCCTGTATATATCCTTCAATTGAACTTAGCGGCGTTTTGATCACGCTGAATCTGCCTCCTATCTCTCACAAAGTTGCTTTTCAGAGGTAATAGATTTTTTTTTTTTTTATTAAGAAGCAAAATCTACAAAAAAAAAAACAAAATACAGCAGTTCAGAGGTAATAGATGTTTATCCTTGATATTTTTAATAATGACAAGTTATACCCTCATTTCCCGATAGAAGCCTATTCGATCTATTGCCATCGAACGAGAAGGGAGATGGCGATGGAGAACTTGAAGAAAACATACGATGGAAATCTCACTGGAAAGAAAATCTCTCTCTCTCTCTGAGAACTCAAAGAAACCCTTCCGGTAGCTTCAATGTCGACCTCTGCTAAGCCATGGTTCAAATCCCATTCTTCAGTCTATCTCCCTTGTCTTCACGCCATCATCGCTGCAACTCTCGGCAGCGGCGATTAACACCCTCCCCCCCTCTCTCTCTCTCTCCCTCTCCACTCTTGACCACTGTCATCTCCGTCCCATTTGATTCCTTTGTAACTAATGTAAATCAAAATATGTAAATTTAATCATTAATTATTACATATTTTAAAAGTTTTTAAGATATTAATTTTTTAATTATTAAATATTTTTAATTGTTTCATAGACTTTATTACTATTATTATTATTATTTTAATTCTTAATAATTTGTTTTTTATTTATAAATCTATACATACTTTCCAATTTTATTCTTATTTTAATAAATTATTTGTTATTTTTTATAAATTTTATTTGTATTAATTATTAAATATTTTAATAGTTTTAAGATATTAATTTGCTAATTATTAAATATTTTCTCATTGCTTCATGGACTTTATTACTATTTTCATTATTATTTTAGCTTTGCTTTCAATTATTTATTTTTAATTTATAAGTTTGTATGTGTTTTTCAATTTTATTCTTATTTTAATAACTTAATTTTTATTTTTATAATTTATTCTTATTTTTAATATTATTTTTGAATTTAATAATTTATTTTTTATGAAACAGTGCAAATTGAACTTCAAATTATCAAATAGTTTGTTTTAGGGATAAAATAGGGAATTTCAGATCCTAAAGGTTCAATCCAACACAAACAAGCTTATTTATTGAGAGCCTATACAAAATAGAAAAGCATTATATCTCTTTTTAGATTTGAAAGACTTTTAATATCTTTTTAAATTTTTTAGATTTTAGATTTCAGATTTATCAAACTCCACCTTAATTTGCCTTGATGAGAAGGGAGTTTTCTTTGGCAAGTGTATTCATTCATTATTTATTTATTTCGTTATTTATTTGCTTTTATTTTTTATTCTAGAGACCCAGAGACTTGCTTTTTGTTCTTTCTAATGATTAAGTTGGAACATAGGCATCAGTGAGAATGTATTTTACTATTAAAAAGAAAAACAAAGGATTAAATCTTGATTTCTTTTTAAAATTTCAATATTTTTATATTAATGAGGACGAGTTATTTTTCAGTTCATATATGTTGGCTTCAATAAATTTTATTTTTCACTATTGAATATGCTATTCATGATTTATTATACATGCCCCATCATTTACATTCGCGAGTGTGTTAAATAAGGGCGAGTTTGGATCAAATTGTAGGATCCAAATCAATTACAACTTATACATCAAATTACAAGGATGCTCTACCGCTTGTTTATCTTCATGCCTGTGTTTAGTACGGGCCCACATTTTTTCTTTGAAAAAATATATTTACAAATTTACATTTTTTCATAAAAATAAATATGTCCCACACTTAGATTAATTATAGACAGACATCATACCAATTAATAGTCTTCTGCCCGTGCTTAATATGGGCCCCCTTCCTCTAGGAATACGAAAACGGATTAACGAACTTGGTTGGTAAAATAAAAAAAATAATGTGGTTGTATCATTTCTCCCATCTCCTTGTCGATATGTTTTTTTGGTATAATATCTCCTTATCGATAAGAAGGGAATAACCAAAACGGATTAACGAGCTTGTTAAAATAAAAAATAAAATGTGGTTGTATCGTTTCTCCTCACAAGACTAGACTCTGTATGTCATGGATCTTCTTTGATCACTCCGGTCTCCCGTGCTAGTGTGCTACGTCCCCATCCGTTGTTCTATCAAACGTTTAGCTTACTGGATTGTCCGTCACAATTGAGTGCAGATGACGTGGCGAATGATGAATTCGCCATTCACGTTTTGCGAGGTCATATAGTTTGCCACGTGTAATCGAAATACGAAAGTTAAAAAGAAGAGTTTGTCTCAATTTTTAAACCTCGACCGTGTGTGTAACCACTGACCACTGACCACTGACCCCCCCGCCCCCCGCTTATAAATCTCCATTGTTCGGGTGCGTGCGCGCCATGAAACTAATGCTCTCGTCTCTGTAAAAGGGCCCGGCATCATCTTCTCACCCTTCGTCAATGCTAACAAAGAACAGAAAAATTGTAAGTTCTACTTGTTGAATGGATTTCTTATTATCAGCGAACTCAGCACACTTTATCATTATTATGCCGTCATTTTTAGGTTCTTTTTGTTTTCATTTTTTTTTTTTTTTTTTTTGCTGCTTTCTTTTAACCTAAAGCAGTAGATTAGGATACATCATCTCATAATCTGTATTCCTTCTCTTTTGAGTTCCAAAGTTGGTATTATAGAGGAAAACGTGGAAGAGAAAAACAAAAGAAAAGAAGGGGTTTCGACAACTCTCTGTTGCAGTGGAACTGGAAAAAAACCCTAATATAAGATGGGAGACCAGAAGAGGAAACGAGGTCGAAAGCCCAAGAAACCAGCTGCTGAAACTATGGACCTCCAAATGAACAATATCGGAGTCACTTCATCGGCTAACATCGATGATGTTTTTTCCGTCAGCAATGTTGAAATCGAAGAGGTCGATCCTCCCACGTCCCGCAAGGGACGGGGTCGACCTCGCAAGGCTGCAAAGCATGCCGAGAAAGCTGATACGAGTGTCGTCGCTTCTCCAGTGAGAAAGACTTCTCGGACGGTCGAGAATAATGGAGAGTGTGTCATTGCTGTCTCTGTCGCTGGAGATCTTGCAAGACATAGTTCGGTTATTGAGCCACCACCCCGATGGGAAAATGTAGTCAAGGTCGTCCCTTCCATGGATGCGGTTGTTAAGGTGTTTTGTGTTCACACGGAGCCCAATTTCTCACTCCCATGGCAGCGGAAGAGGCAGTACAGTTCTAGTAGTAGTGGCTTCATTATTAGTGGGCGGAGGGTATTGACGAATGCGCATTCTGTGGAGCATCACACCCAGGTGAAGCTCAAGAAACGGGGGTCTGACACCAAGTATTTGGCGACAGTGTTAGCCATTGGGACCGAGTGTGATATTGGTAATCATGATCTCTTCCTTTCCACTTTTGCACGTTATTTTGCTAATTGGGTTTTGTAGAACTTTGCATGCACTATGTCTTGATTGAAGTTGCAATACTGAAGTGCTTGTGCAAAAATACAATCATCTTTTAATTGCTGAATGACTATTGTAAACGTTTCTGATGAACTTCGTGATCTACCTTCTCTATCTTATTTTTACCCTCGACCCAGAAATCAAAATGGAAACAATGCTTCTCATGAACTTGAGGTGTTCTTTTTCTTACCAATTTGAATACTTGTTGTAAATAAAATGTTTCAATTGTGTAAGAAGGCTCAAGTTATTAATTCATTTTTTATTCTGTGATGCTACAGCAATGCTGACAGTTAACGATGATGAGTTTTGGGAGGGAGTTTCACCGGTGGAATTTGGTTCTTTGCCTGCGCTACAAGATGCTGTAACTGTTGTGGGCTACCCAATTGGGGGAGACACGATTTCTGTGACAAGCGGTGTTGTATCACGCATGGAGATCCTGTCATATGTTCATGGATCAACCGAGCTTCTGGGTTTACAGGTTATGGAGTTGGCCTTCTAATTTCTTGTTCTAACTTATATTTTATCTGCCTATTGACAGGTTTGCCAAATACCTTATTTGTGAGATTTTGCAGATAGATGCAGCTATTAACTCTGGAAATTCTGGTGGACCTGCCTTGAATGACAAGGGGAAATGTGTAGGAATTGCATTTCAGTCCCTTAAACACGAGGATGTGGAGAATATAGGCTATGTCATACCAACGCCTGTCATTATGCATTTTATTACAGACTATGAAAGAAACAAGGAGTATACAGGTGTTTTTAATGCGTTTCTTTGTTATTTTTCTTTCTGATTTATGCATTATTATACCTCGAGATTATGTATCTCTATTTCTTGACATTCCTTACAATCTTAAAGTAACAATGCAATTAATATACTGTTTCTGGTAGATGACTTGAAACTCACATTATTTTGGTGTTCCCCTCTAAAATGGGAGGGCATGTTCTACATGCCAGGGTTTCCTACTCTTGGTGTTGAGTGGCAAAAGATGGAAAACCCTGATTTGCGCATGGCAATGGGGATGGCATCTGACCAAAAGGGCGTCCGTATTAGAAGAATTGAACCGACCGCTCCAGAATCTCAAGTTCTGAAGCCGTCTGATATTATTCTCAGCTTTGATGGAATTGATATTGCTAATGATGGAACAGGTGACCATATTTCTTATTTTTGTAAGATTTATTTGTCTTTGATTTCATGAATTGCTACATTTTTTATTGTTGTTAATTTTATGTTGATTTTCAATTCACTATTTTTTTGTAGGATACACCTCATGCTTAAGTTGGCCTAATATTATCCAGCTAGTGTTTTACTTCCTGCCAATGATTAGAACTAAATAATCTGTTCCTGCACTGCTATATCATGGATATATGGTTGTGCTTTTTTGAATAAATGGTGTAGACCTGATTTTGGAAATTTATCTCTTTAACATAATAGATATAGAACGTTGAGAACATATAGACATTTTATCATGCTTCTTTCATGAGCTATGTTTTTTATTTTTATTTTTTTCTTTTGTAATGAATACTGTCTGGGAATTCTGCAAGAATGGTATTACTAGCCACTTTACCATTGCATCAATAAGGATCAGATCCTTTTCTAAATAAGTATTCCAAAATCCAGCATGAATTCTACTATAATAAAAGTTGTCTAGTAACTTTGATGGAATAGTATTACAATATTACTAGCCACTTTACAATGGCATCAAGATGGACCAAGTCCTATTATACAATCCTAATGATGAAATACCAAAGAATTGCTGATGGATCATGACTTTACATTTTTATGTAAGTTGTAATGTTCTAATTTTACTATTTTAGTGTTACTTGAAGCAAGGCATTTGATTAACAAGGTTTAGGCCAATCTTCATTATGTTTCAAATAAATGTGCCACTGTGACAGTTATATCCCATTGAATGACACATTCCTCCTATATTGTCGCAGTAATGGCAATATTTATTGATGCATTGCTTTGTTTTCAATGGATTATTCTGATTTTATAGTTACAGAACTCTTGGAAATTGGAGAAGCTTGGGTTTTTAAAGCTTTTTTTATGTTATAGCTTATTGTAGAATATTTCTAAATATAAGTTAAATGTTAAATAATGAAAAAAATCTAAAATTGGTCTTTTTTAATATATTGGATCTTATATCAGTGTTTACATATTGATATATATATATATTTTTCTTTTTTTTTTTCTATTAATGATGCCTAATATATCTCTACAAAATAGTACTTATCATTTTTTGATTGTTGACATGATTGAAGAGATTTAATTGCTGAAAATTAAAGAAAGAAAGGCTCATATGTTTTGGACAGAAATACAATATCAACTAGCCCAGGTCCCCCCTTTCTTTTGAACGAGCTATTCATTTTGGATGGCCATGATTTAGTTTCTCTGATGTGGAACGATGGATTGCCCCTGGACCCTATGAAAGTGACAAATTCCAGCCTACTACCATCTGTGGATCTCCTTCCACTGTAAATCTATCTAAACCAATAGAGAGCCTGGGATCTAAGCTTTGAAAAAAAAGAAAGAAGGGAAGAAAGGAAAAAAAATCTCTCTTTTTGCAGAATCTCCTTCTCAAGTAAGGCTGGAGTAGAGCAATATTGTCATTCCCTGTGACTCTCAAAATCCCTCTAGGCTCCAATTGTTGTGGGTCCTGGTTTTCCCGTGTAGCAACAAGTTAAGTTTAGTTTAATCCTACAGTATGATGTTGGGTCTGATTCTTGTAGAATTAGTTGTCATTTTGGTGCAAGGCATACTAGCAATTACCTATCTCTAATGATAGAGTCTACATATATTCTTCTAATCTGATAAAGTGTTTACTAATTGGAACCCAGTAACCACTCTGATTATGATCAAGCCTGAGTATAGCTGCTTAATGCTTCTTGTTATTGAATAGCAAATTCCCAAGTACCTCAGTTTGCATGCATTTGACAAAACGCTCTCTTTCTTAGTGCCTGATATGAGGGAAGAAGTGAAAAATAGGTTCAGAATATCTCTTAGGGGATATTGATAAAAAATATCTCCTAGGGGATTCCACTAAGAATCACACATTTGAAGGAAATTGTTTCATATTTATGTTATTAAGAACAGACAAGGAATGCATGGTTGGTGTTGTCATCATAACATTTTTTTTGCACAAAAAAAAAAAACACATAAAGTTACAACATCGAAGTTTTCTGTCTATGCAAGAGCATTTTGCTGGTACTGATACTTTTTTTTGAGGGTTGGAGATTAAATTCATTAATAAAGTAAAGCCTCAATGTAGTTCTTTCTCAACAAAAAGCCTCAATAGGGTTAGGGCCACCCTAAGGGTTTTAGCTAGAAAAGTTCAGGGGGGGGGGTAAGTATTTCGGATTCAAGTTAATCCCTAGAATGTCTAATGCTCTTGCCAATACCCCAGCAAGACAAGGGGCAAGAAGACATGATTCGATTTGGGGCCTCCAAGTTTGGCTGTTCTTTCAACATCTGCTGTTTGTATTGTGCTCTGTTCTCTGCTGTTTTTGCTTACAACAGTGCTTTCTTATTATCATTAATAAAATCTCTTTATTTGTGTTAGTGATAAAAAGAATCTTAAAGAAAGAAGAGCAAGTTAAGTGGCATTTGAGACAAGATGACTAAACACCGTTGTTTTGCCAGAGCTTTGAAGGAAAACATCTTTTAGAGAGTTGATAAGATTCATCACCCACACACTCTCACGAGCAGAAAGGCCTCTTGTAAAGGCTAATTCCCATTAGATTCTGGATGTGGAGACAGAAGCTAGGTTTCTCTTACAGCCTCTGCTTTTGCTAAGGTATCAGCCAAGACATTTGCAGTCTTAGGCACACATTTGAGTGAGCTATTCAAACTGCTGCCTAGAGTTTGTGCCTGTCTCACTAAGGGCCTAAAAATCTATGGGATTTTCCTATTTACCCTCATTCAAGCTATTGCTGTTTCAACTAGTCAATGCTTTGATGGCAGTGGTTATGTGAATTTACACCAAACTCTCCTCTGCTGCTTCTATTTCTTGAGTTAATAACTTTGCTTACCCATAGTATACCCCTCCAAGATCTATCTTACTCCCTCGCCTCTGAGTGGGCAACTCAAATCTTTCAATGGAGCAGGATGTTCACCAGTGTTACATGGATACGGACATGGGAAACAGGAATCAATGCATGTTTGGAGTCTGACTTGGCAAGATGAAGTGACAAGGATTCATGGATATGTCTATAGAAAAAGTATAAAATTATTGATGGTCCATATTTTGTTGAATTATAACATTATAAACCTATAGAAAATATCTAAAAGGTTAGCCCCTTACAACATTTTATTTGAAAAATGACATTCATTGTGTACATTATTTCTTCATTTATATTGAATAAGCAAGGAGAAAAAAGAGAATGTCACATCAAAATACCAATAAAAATGTCACATAGAGGTTTCCAAGAATCCATAGCATATTGGAGTTGGTCATGGACACTTCATTCATTTAGAAAAGTCCATGCAACAATGATGGTCACTCTGAAGTTAGACTTTCTGATATGATGATTAAAAATTGAAGGATGCTAAAGGCAATCTTTAAGCATACCAAAACCAACCCCTGAATCATCATTCATCTCCACCTGCTTAAGACCAATAGACACCATCAGCCAGGATCTTGAAGATATTTGTCTCTGCCCAATATGTGTACTTCAATGCTTACACCACCCCAGAAGGCCTTAGGTTCCCCAAAGAGCACCCATAAAAATTAAGTTTCAGTGCTCCTTCCAGGGGGAATCTAGCAGTTGAGGGACTGGGTAAGGGAGATTTCAAAATAAGAGCCATTGACTTCCCCAAGTTATACTTGATAGAGTAATTTTTGTTGTGATAAAAAAGAGATGACCTTAATACTTTTTTTGGTGTATGACCTTAGTACTTCAAACATTGTTAATGTGTTGCTAACTATTCATAGGTAACTCATTTTCTTTCGTGGTGATTTTTCAGTTCCATTCAGGCATGGAGAGCGTATTGGATTTAGTTACCTGGTTTCTCAAAAATATACTGGAGAGAATGCTGTAGTTAAAGTTCTCCGTGATTCGGAGATTCTTGAGTTTAATATAAAGCTTGCGACTCACAAACGTCTCATTCCAGCACACATCAAAGGCAGACCTCCATCATATTACATTATTGCTGGATTTGTGTTCACGACTGTATCTGTTCTTTATCTCCGTTCTGAGGTCTGATTCTGGACTGTTGTTGATTGTATTATTTTGGATTCTCTATTGCAGTAAAGAATGCTTGAATACATGCCATTGGCTGCTGTGCAATATGTAACCATATGTTTCTTGTTTTTGAAGAACTTTCAGTCAGACCCGAAGGCCCTGAAGAAATTAAATTGTCAGAAACCTGATAATAAATTGGTTGTTTTTTTTTATCAGCACAAGTTTAACTCTTATCTATTTCTTTTGATTCTCTTTGTGAAAGTAATGGAAGGTCTATGCATTGAATTATGGGAACATGGACTTTTCACTGTAGAATTCCTATATGAATGTGAAGACATTCTCTGCAGCTGCAGACTGCAGGTCTCATAGGTGAATGTGAAGAACTTTTTCAGTAGAATCCAGAATTCCCTAGAGTAGGTCTCATAGGTGAATGGGGGGGCCTGAGACCAGGGTTGCTTTTTTTGTTCTTTCCTTTTATTTCTCTGTACCTTTTATCCTGATCTTAATAAACACTCATTGATCAGTGTTACAGTAAATAAAAAAGGCAATGAAACTCTCTTAAATAGATTTTCTTTTCTTTTATTTTATGCATATGAATATGCCAAGAGAAGGAAAGATGGGGGGAAAAAAGTTTAGAAGCATAGGGCCCAAGTAGGGGATCACCAGATGCGATTTCTGATTAAAAAGTAAAAATCAAGTATGATTAATCTTCTTGATGTCATTTCTGAATATCCAGGGTGTGCTGTCATGTTGTTTTAGCCAACTGATGATAACTTTGGAATCCCCTTCCACAACCAGCCTTTCCACCCCCATCTCCTTAGCTTTTTGTATTCCATATACCATTGCCTTCAGTTCAGCTGTGGTGGAATTTCCAATTCCAATGGGAGGACCCAAATACAGTCCCCAACGCATTTCCTCTTTCATTTCTTATAACCCCTACAATTCCAGATCTTCCTGGGTTTAATTTTTTTTCTCTTCTCTGATGGGGTTTTCACAATTGATATACTACTAGCATAGTTTTCAAGGCGCCAAGGTGAGGCTAGGCGACAGGGGGGGGGGAGGGCGCCTTGTTGCCTAGTCGCCTAGGCGATGGATTTTTTTATGTAGAAAACATAGATCCTAGGGTAGTTACCTAGGTACCATTACCATATTTCCTTAATAATTATTCATAATTTTCCTAGGAAAAGTATAGAGTTTATGTTGGAAGTATAGAAAATCAACATATTCATGAGAAGAAAAAGAAGGAAAAGAAAATTCAAAAAATATAGGGGCTGAACCCTTACTTTTGTTATAGGAAAAGAAGAAAAGAAATAGTAGCAATGTTTGTATTGATTAAACCCTAACAAATAAGAAAATAATAAAAAGAAATTAGTATATAAACACACAAAATGAATATTTTAGTTAATAGTGCCTATTTTATAATTATGATGTAAAAAAATAAAGAATAAAAAAGCATTTTATAATACATAGTACAAAACTGCTTGGCAATTAGGCGAGGCGAACCTCAAAAGGCACCTTGTTTCCTTGACAACTATGACTACCAGTATTTCCTAAGTTTTAAAATATGTGCAGTATATGAGGAAGAAAATGCCTACTTCCTCCTGCAATCTTCTATGTCCTCTTAAGCCACTAATTACTGTACTCTTGCATATCAATAGGCCCAAGAGCCACTGGAAAGCCTGATGAAGAAGCCTGATACTGCATATGGGATTTCTCAGGCCTATATCATCGAATGTCTTAAAATATGGCGATGTGACATGAGGCATTCCACTATCTTGAGGCATGAGGCATAATTTAGAACCTAAGATGCATAAGCCTCCTAAACATGTTTTTTTTAATTAACAAATAATCATAAGAAGAGGGTTTTCCAATACAATGTACAAAATGTTAACATATGTCAGGAATGGGCACTAATGAATGTCTAGGGCCTCTAATTCTATAGAGACAAATGAACTATGGGAGGAGTTAAGTGCCATTAGGGGTCTATTGGGGGGACCTTGTTGTCTGGGAGGTGAATTTATTGCCATCAGGTTTTTGAGAGACAATCCAAGCCTAGGAATCATCACAAGTATGAAGTTTAATAGTCTTGTGGACTCCCTTGAACTAAAAGGGTCTCCCCTTACTACAAGCCTAATTCACTTGGTTAAATTTCCAATAAACCCCAATTTGTTCCAAGCTGGATAGATTCTTGTTTTCGATGGATTGGGAAGATACGTGGGGCAGCATAGTCTCTAGTGCCCTTCCTAGAGTAACCTTAGACCATTGTCCCATTAGCTTAGGTCAAGAAAGATCTTATGGGGGTCCCTCACTTTTAGGTTTGAAAATATGTGGCTGTAGGACCCTACTTTTGTTGAGAAGGTCAAATCTTGGTGGGAAGAATATAGAGTACATAGTAAGAGGAATGACGTGAGATTCACAAAAAAGTGAAGAAGCTAAAAGAGAATCAAAGCTTGGAGCAGAGAACATTTTGGTGGGTTAGAGGAAACAAAGGAGAGGATCTTAACTAAAATTGAGGTTTTGGATAAGAAAGAAGCCCAAAGAGAAATTTCAAGAGAGGTGGAGATTAAAGGTAGAGCTGGAAGAGATTTTTAAGGAAATCTTGGAAATGAAAATAAAGGTGTAAGTGGTTGGTAGAGGGAGATGGTAATACAAAATTTTCCACTCCTTGGCTAATGGAAAAAGCAGAAAAAAACCTTATAAACAGCTTAGAAGTGGATGGACAAGAGTTAAGAAGGGGAGAGGAAATCATGAATATCTTTGTAGACCACTTTAAGGGCATTTTGCTAATTTAGGAGGAAGAAGCCTAGATCTCCCATACCTAGAGTGGAACATAGTGGAAGGTGCTCAATTTGTAGTCATGGAGAACAACTTTAGTCTTGAGGAAAGTAAAGAGGCTATGTTTTCAATGGAGAGATTTAAGGCCCTTGGACCGGATGGTTTTTCAATTGCTTTTCATCAAGACTGTTGGGAGATCTTAAAAAGTGACTTATTAGAAATCTTTAATGTATTTCATCAAAGAGGAGAGCAAATTGGCTAGCTGATTATCTTGCCAAACAAGGGGCACTGAGACAACAATTGTTTTGGGCTGCGCTGTGAAGTGGGACAGAAATATATATTAGTTTGGGAACTTTATTCCCATCTACAAGCTGTAAAACTTTATTTTAAACCTATTTTAAATAAAACTCTCTTTTGCTGATAAAAAAATCATCAAAGAGGAGACATCTTCATAGGAGTGAATGCTATTTTTATAGCTTTGGTGCCAAGAAGGGAAGCCATGATCCCAAAGGATTTCAAACTCATTAGTTTAATGGAGAGTCTCTACAAAACAATAACAAAGGTCCTTTGGAAGATTTAAAAAGGTCTTACCCGTGGTGATTTTCCAATTTCAAGGGGCTTTTGTTGAGGAATGATATATTATTGATGAAATTTTGGTTGCAAATGAATGTGTAGCAAAGAAGATGGGAGTAAAAGGGCTGATATACAAATTGGACTTAGATAAGGCTTATGATTTAGTGAATTGGAGGTTCCTCCTAGAGATCCTAGAGAAGATAGGGGTTTGGGTGACCATTAGAAAATGTGGATCAAAGGATGTATATGTTCATTGCACTATTTGATTCTTATTAATGGAATTGCTAAAGGTTTTTTTTTTTTTTTTGGCTTAAAGAGGATTAAGGCAAGGAGATCCTCCTCCCCCATCTTGTTCACCCTAGTTGTAGAGGTTCCAAGCAATATGATTTGTTAAGGCTAATTTGGATAATTCGTCTCAAGGTTGAAGGTAGGGAGAAACCGTGTTTTAAAAGTGCAAGGCACCAAAAAAGCAAAAGGGACAAATTGCACTCGAAACGCAAGGCGAGGTGCATGCCTTTTTGAAGCAAGGCGCAAAAATGCAAAAAAAAAAAACGAAAATTAAAAAATATTAGACATAATATTAATTAAAAAATGTAAACTTAAATTTTAAAATAAATGTTTAAAAAATCTATGATAAAAAATTAAAATACATAAACATAACATGTAAAACATATTTAAATGAAAATCTAAAAATAAAATCAAACATATTCAAGCATGTAAAACCCTCAATCTTTTATTTTTCCCCAATTTCATTGCTTCACATTGCTAATGCGATGTAAATTAATTGATTTTATAAATTTCATTGCTTCACATCTCTATACAATAAATTAATTGATTTTATAATTTTAATTGCCTTTTGAGAAGATATTTTATTAGGATGAATGAATGAACAACATTAGCAAATAGGGGGTTGCCAAAGGAATGCTTGCCTCTATGCCTAGGTGCGCCTTTTAAATCACTGGGGAGAAATGAGGTGGTAGTAACCAACTAATTTACAGTTTGTAGATGCCGTAATTTTATTTTGTGAGGCAGTCAATCAAGATAAGTTGAGGAATTTGAAGGAACTCATGAACATCTTTGAGATTGTATCCAATCTAAAGGTGAACATGGGAAAAAGTTTTGTAGCAGGGACAAGGATCAACTTGGAAGAGGAAGAAGTTCAAGCAATGTTAGAGATTCTGGGTTGTGAGGTTAGAGATTGGCCTTTAGAATATCCAGCCTGCCTTTAAGAGGGAACCCAGAGATTGAAAGCTTTTGGAAACCTATAGTGGAGAGATTTGCCAAAAAAACTGGCTCTTTGGAAAAGGAATAATATCTCATTGGGAGAAAGGATAAGGCATTCTTGGTGGGTCACTTTGTCCAGACACCTACATATTTATAAGTAAGACAGACACCACATAATATATTTATATTTATAGTAATATTATTATTGTTATACTAGATTCATTTTATTATTTTCTTATTTCTTATCTGTTTGGGTTCAATTTACACACAAGTCAGTGACATAGTCTTGAACCCTTTAGGACTTTAAGACTTGAATTGGTATAACTTGGAGATTTTATCCAATTGACACACAAGAACAATCAATAGAACTTCTTCCTAGGACCAAAACAAGGGTTCAACCCTTATGGTTTGTGTTTTCTCTTTGTTTTCTTATATTTCTTCTCATTAATATGTTGATTTTCATGAGGATTGTGGTAATTATTAGTTAAAAATTGCTGGTTGTTACTATGAAACCTAAGGCATTTCCCTATAGCCTAGCTTTGCCTTGGCAGCTTCAAAACTATGCTTGGAATGCAATACAAGAGCTATACCCAAATTTCCTAATTTTTACTCATTTTGATGTGGGAGGTGGGAATAGAGTTCTATTTTGGGAATTATTGAAAAAAAAAGAGTTCTCTTTTGGGAGAACCTCTGGTTGGGTGAGTCTCCTCTTAAAGTGCAGCACTCTCTTCTTGACACTCTTTCTACAAACTTGAACCTATCACAACCTTTGGGAGCCTTTCCTAGGTGGATGTAAGCCATGGTTTGCAATCTCAGCATCGATGGGCATTTTCCATGAAGATAAGGAGGAATTTTGGAGATATTTCGCTAAGATATTTTGAAAAACTAGAAAATCAGGAAAGTTTTCCAGAAAAATGGACTTAGTTGATAAACATCCAAGTAATTGTTAGAAGAAGTATTATTGCACATTTAAGGCTCAAAAAACCAAAGCAAATAACTTTATAAATTAAGCAGGAGAATTAAGAGACTAATAGGCTTCTCTCTCTCTCTCTCTCTGATCATTATGGCTTCTTTCTCTGTCTCCCTCTGTCTTTTAGCCATCTATATTCTCTACATTAAATGCCATTTTGGATTTTGTCCTTTTTTGTTATTATATGTTTTGATTAAATTGAAAATACTCTTTTGTAGGTACACACATTTTTCTTTTTCTTTTGAATTATAATTACTTAATGAATCATATCAAAATAGTAAGCCAATTATCCAATAATTAATTCCCCCATACTTATAAAAAAAAAATCCCCCATGGGTTCTTTAGGAAAATATTTTTAAAAAGTTATGATGATTTTAATGAATATCAAAATGTTTTTAGTAATATTCTAAAATTTTAAACCTTAAATAAAGTCTATCAATGAAATCCAAAATATTGCTGACATATTGGCAAAATATCGAATATATTTGGAAAAAGGATTTCCAGAAAATTTCGTATTGCTACCTAGTAAAATGGGGATATTTCAGGGTAATTTTGCCAAATATCGCTGATATTGCAAACCATGGTTTAAGCTAGGATTTTGGATTTAGAAGAGGCCTAAGAGATAATAAATGTAATTCCCTTGTTCAGCTACTAGCTAAACTGGACTCGGTTTTCTTGGTTCAAAATATGGAGGACGCTAGAGTTTGGTCAGCCTCTCCCGATGGCCTTTTCAATTGTGTTTTTTTTTTTTTTCCTTTTTGTATGGTGCTTTTATTTGCATTGGCTGAGATGATCTGGAGCTACCAACGTGGGTTACCTTCTTGCAACTTAATTGTCAGGCTGAAGGTTAATGTTTTACTTCTAATGTTTATCACAGCTGATGTTTCATTGAGATATATTTAGTTAAATGTTGCTTTGCTAGTGTTTTACTGTTTTTGTGTAGAATTATTTAAACTGTAGAAATTTGTTATGTATTTCCGGTAAAACTAGTATTTATCTAATCTTTAGTTACTGTCTCTGAATCAAGAATAATTGCTACATGGTTGACTTGGCAGTGATCATATTGGTACATCTTGTTCTAACTTTTTTTGGATGTTCTGGTCACCAGTATGGAAAGGATTATGAATATGATGCACCAGTCAAACTTTTGGACAAGCACTTGCATGCGATGGCACAATCAGA
Organism: Nelumbo nucifera; assembly: GCF_055504915.1. Classification (NCBI taxonomy): domain Eukaryota; kingdom Viridiplantae; phylum Streptophyta; class Magnoliopsida; order Proteales; family Nelumbonaceae; genus Nelumbo; species Nelumbo nucifera. Next base: position 12,705,208 of record NC_142652.1, on the reverse strand, counting down.
GGATGAACAGCTTGTGGTGGTTTCTCAGGTTGGTCTGTGTGTGCTTGGTATTTTGTTGTGTTTTTTTGTAGTGTCTTTTTTGTTTAGCACCCTGTAGTGCTAGTTTTGGAAGGGCATTTGCTGATATTGGATTGCAACTTATGATTTCTTTGGCAAATCTGTCACAGGTGCTTGTGGCTGATATCAATATTGGTTATGAGGATATTGTGAATACTCAGGTCAGCATGGGCTTCTCTAAAAACGTAGCTGATTTTATATAGATTTCAATCTTCAATCCATTGGTTACCAAACAATATGCATTTTTTTTTTGTCTAGGTTCTTGCTTTTAATGGCCAACCTGTCAAGAATCTGAAGAGTTTGGCCAGCATGGTGGAGAACTGCAATGATGAATTTTTGAAGTTTGAACTGGAGTACCAACAGGTTGCCCCCACCTCTTCTCCCTCTTCTCTCTATCTATCTATATATGTATGCGGTGTGTGTGTGTGTGTGTTTTGTTGTATTGCAGCACATTTAGGAGTGCTTTGTCTGGGTGTGCAGCTAGTGGTTCTACATACAAAGACTGCCAAGGCGGCGACATTGGATATTCTTACAACGCACTGCGTACCTTCGGCTATTTCTGATGATCTCAAGTCGTGAGGTAAGAGCAAAGTGGAAGTACATGGAATCACTTTTCTGCTATTTCTGATGATCTCATTTTGGTTTTTTGGTCAACCCATGGTGAGTGTAATGCTCAACATTTTTAGTTGGTATAAGCCACAAATTGATCAAGGAAACAAAGAAAGGGGCTGGAGTTGAGAATGGTTCTTCCAATTTTTATAAGGTGCTGGGGTATAGAATTCATCTCCACAGTCAGGTACATCTCAATGGGGATTGGGATGTCTAGTTGTAAAGAGGGCAGAGAAACATGCTGGTATGGAATTGGTTATGCGTGAATTAAATATATCAATTTTGAGAATTTAAAGTTGTTACTTGATGTGTTGATAGAATTTGAAGGCTCTATATGAAAAGAATGTGAACTTCCATTGCCCCTTTTTTATCTTTCCCCTGGGTCAGATAACAGCATTGGGTCATATTGCCATTTGCACTAGTGTTCTAACAAGTAACCACCCAAGTTCCTTTTGGAAAAAATTGAAAATTGTATTCTGTACCAATTATTTAATTAGATTATGGTCTATGGAATTATAATTGATGGTCCACCAGTTCGCAAGTTAAAATTACTAGTAATATCACATAGAGGTGCAAGTTGAACCAGGTTAGGCAATGCTGAATTTAACCCTAAACCAACCAAGTTGTTGACCCCGCAACTCTAAGCTGAACCCAGCCTGAAAAGGTTGGCCCCATTTTCACTTTCTTTTTTGTTAAAATCTTCATAATTCTCAGATTTGAGTTCAAGTCTAATTCACGTTAGCGTCATTATGCAATGACATGGTTATGATGCTATAGGACTATAATACAGGTGTTATACTAGAATTGTTTTTGCCTTTAAACTTGAATTGTTTATATATATATAGAGAGAGAGAGAGAGAGATGCTTAATTGAATGTATGTATAATGCATATTTATATGTATGCTGGAGAGATTTTATATATCAAAAAAAGCATAGATATATATTTTGGGTTCAGGATGGTATAATATATGTTGGTTTGCCTAAGACATAAACCCTAAACCAACCCGAGGCTAAGTTGGTTCATATTTTCCAACTCGTCAGGCCAACCCTACCTGGTCCAAGTTGCACTTGCTCTTAATATCAAGAGCCATGGTCACCCAACTGCTGTATGCGGTTACTTTGAGAGAGGGACTACTAGTTTACAACCTTATGGTGCCAGTCAGTGGTTTCTATATAGCGTGAAAGAAATTTGGTCAGACCGGTGGCTGTGTTTAATAGATATGTACCCTTCCTTACCTGTGTAGTGCTTACTTGATGATAAAGGCATAAAGCATGGGTGAGAGGAAATAAGAGTTGATGCTCACTATTTCGAAAGTAGTTATTTTTGTGAGTAAATACTAAATAGGGAGATTATCAAGTATTGTTGACTTTTGAGAATTGACCTTGAGGAAATTTCGTTATACTTTGAAATCACACAATGATGGTAGTCGCAGCAAATGTGATTCTGTGACAGGGCTGACGAGGCCATGAGGCCACGTCTCATCGCATCTCTCCATTCAGAAACATATCTATGTGTTGGGTAGAAAGGTATCAGTGATTAGTCCTAGCGGACGACTAATTGCAGGAAAATAAACACCTGATAATACTTGGTCATCTAAAGAGAAGAGAAGACAAGCTATTCAAAGGTGACTGCCGACGGTGTGAATCAGTGCATGTTGATGGAACAGCTGTCCAAAGGCCAATAGGTGACTCACCATTGGCTGATAGCATTTGTTCAGAGCAAATCCCAGCTCTAATTAAATTATTTTAGAGTTTCGTAAGTCGTAACTGGACAAGGTCCCCGATGACCCGACTGACACTAATACATGTTCTTATGTTTCAGGGTTCGTCGCTGAGTTTCATCCCAGTAATATGACTTGCCATTTTAAGGGATGTTGTATTAAGTTATTTGCCCCTCCCTACATGGAATTAGTATTTGGGAAGTATTAGAATAGGCTTTAAACCTAAAACACGTAGATATGGTGAATTAGAAAACAATTAAGATCTGTCGTGGATATGTAGAGGCAAGTCTTTTTAGAACAAGATCGATCTAAAGCTTTTTCCATTTTATGGTTAGGGGTGCATGCAACCGAGGTGATTTGAATCAAATGGTTTACTTTATACTTACTACTTTATCTTATAGGCGAAGAGGTCATTATTATTTCTTTTTGTTTAAGATATAGTGGACGAGTCATTAGAATTTAGTTGTACCTTTTAACTTGAATTTTCATTCTTTCATTTTTGTGCCCCTGAATATTTTGTTATATGATTATTTCCCTTTTATTTTTACTTTCATTATTTTGGTGAAAGGAAGACAAAGGTGCATATTGTATGACCTGTATTGCTTTTTAGGGTCATTGATATTCTAAATTTCAAGGCTTTAAAAGAAAAAAAAAAAAACTCTAAATACTAAGAGTTCAGCGATTTCATATGTTTTAAATGTTAAAAAATAGGGTAAAAGACTTGAACCTCCCTCTCAGCTGTATCAGCCGTTATATCTAACGGATGAGTGAAAAAAGACAATACTGTCCTACCAAACTAAATGTTGATTTGATTGGTTAAGATAAAAGAAATCCTCAACGTTAGAAACACATGCTTTCTATGGGACACCAATACCAAATTTTCTGCAATTACCTCTAAGCCATTAGAAGAAAATAAGGAAAAAACATAAAATACTAGGTTCAATTTATATTTGATTTCTTCCTTGTTTTTAATATTTTACTGGGTTTAAAAGAATCTGTTGTTCGAAATTTGAAAAGGGTGGAGAGATCAAAGAGACCAACAATGCTTTCCCAAATGGCAAAACCCATACATTTGGTTGTGAAGAACTTCGTGTTGCCAAAGATTTTTCACGAATAACTTCATTTGATAATCGACTTAAGATCTAGAAGCTTAAAAATACAAGTGGAAACGAAGGTTGGTGATTGCCTCCCGGCCAATCTCTAAGTATATATTTGTCCATGTTAGTGAAGAGAACAAAGAAAGTAGCAAGAGAGAGGGAGAGAGAGAGAGAGAAAAGCAAATAGCAGAAACAAAGAATTCCGAAATTGGTTTTGGGTTGGTAGTGAAACTCAAACATCAAGGATGTTTAGGGGGTAGTATAAGGACATAGGCATCACATTGTATTCGACTAACCCCAATTCAATGTCGGTAGGGGCCACAGTTGTATAGTCTGTGTCAAAATGTTGGATGGTCATTGATCAGCCCAAGCATTTACAATTATTCTAATCTATAGAAATTTCTACGGCTAAGGTCGGATTGAAATGTTTGTCCGATGATGTCACCATACAAGTGAGGTCTTAGTATTTATTGTATAAAGAAAGGAAGTTTAAGTTTTTTACACTAAAAATATTATGTGAAATCTTTAATGTCAAATTACTAAACCACAAATAAAGAAAAGTTCCGATTGATTGAAATTCTTGATATTGCAAAAGTTAACTATTGAGAGAATGGTACTTTGAATGCAAATAAGGATGAAAGGTTGTCGTTATGCACTTTTTTTTTTGGTTAAATTTGGCCGCAGTCGATCTGCATTGTTGGAATTAGGTAACTCTGTTCTGGTTCACATTCTGGTAAAGCAACCGCCCATTTAGTGTGAATGTGAATTTAATATTTCCGTAAGAAAAGCACCAAAGGGGAAAAGAGTAAGCATCGGTTGCATTGAAAGACAAAGTTCTGTAAAAGAGAGGGGGATTAGGATTACGACTTTACGGGGGAGAGGGGAGAGCCGGAGAGGGGTGAGAGATCAAACCAAAAAAAGAGACATGCATGGGGCCCCTGACTGATTTGGCTATTTGTTGTTTGTAACAGGGCGCAGCAACCAACGCCGGATGTTGCATGGAAATGGAACATTGACCATCATTGGTTTAGAACGGTGGCCAGTGGCTGGCTGGCCTCTTCCCAATCCTCTCAATCCCCAATTCCCAAAAAACAAAAAGGAAAAGGGAAATTGCTTAAAGACTTTCCAACATTTTTCTTAAATTCACTATAACTTTTCACAATGTCGAGGGAAACTATGTTAGGGGTGAGAAAAAAATCGAAAATTCAAATCGACCGAAAATGAACCAAAAAATCAGTTAATCGAACCGGTCAGTTCAGTGTTTTTAAAATATTGAAGGTTTCGGTTTGATTTTGGTTAATCAATATAAAAAACCGGTAGTTAACCCAACAGGGTATGTATATTATATATTTTATATATTATAAATTATAAATTAATAAATATGCATTATATATAAATATATATAATATGATTTATTATTTATTATTTATTATTTAAAATATAATATTATATATTTATAATGTTTTATTATATATTTTTATAATATATATTATACAAATTAAAAAACCAAAAAAATCGACAAACCGAATCAACGGTTAACTGAGTGGCTTCAGTTTGGTTCTTGATGATGCGCAATCCGGTCGGTCCTACCTGCCGGTTACCTTGCCTCTGACAAAATTGGAGGTGCCTGAAACAAGGAAGAAAATGGAGATTTCCGGGGAGGAACCCGGTTGGAACACTTCGAAGCCCAAGTTAATACTCTTGAGAAGGCAAGAGAAATGAGGGACTTCAAGACCGAAAGCACAAGAATTACATACCTCCTTCTTTGGGGGAAGGGGGCCTTTTATAATCACCCTAGTACACTCACTCCCATGCCCCCTGCCAGATCGGGCATCATCACTTCTGCCAGATCGGGTGTCATCATCTCTGCCAGACGCCAGTTCAAGTGTCATAACCTCTGCCAGTTGCCAGTTCGGGTGTCATAACCTCTGCCAGTTAGTTTCCAGTTCGGGTGTCATAACCGCCACTGTCTTCCTTGTCAGGGCCGTCTCTGCCACGTCTGAGATGGCGGTGGCAGGTGGCCATTGGAGGGCGGCTGTCATGTGTCGGACCCCTAATCAGTCAGGCACGCTGCCTCCGTGTACGAGCTTCCTGGGCGTCAGGTACGGTTGTTCAGTCAGGCGACTTGGAGCCGAAGTAGTGTGCGAGGTGAAGTCTTGAATTCGGATAGAAGTGTGGCCCGAACTGCCCTGGGGTGAGTCAGCTCGGGTTTTTGCCCTTTGCGCTCATTGTAAGGCTCAGGACCTCCAAGGGAGAGCTCGGGTTCTTCCTTGGGGAGCTCGGGTCGTGGGTTCCTTTTTTTGGGGGAGCTCGGGACTCCTTTTCTCGGAGCTCGGGACTCCTTTTCTCGGAGCTCGGGTTGTGGGCCCGCTGCCGTGCCGAACTGGCACTTCTATCAGGTCACTCTCGGTTGCTTCCACGTGTCGCGTGGCCAAGGGGTCGGGCCAAATCTCCCTCCATCAGTTCTAGTTACTGGTTTTCCAAAAACCGGTGGTATCGGTTCGATTCAAAAAAAAGCCCCACCGTGGGCACCCCTAGTGAATAAATTGACGTTAAATAGACTAATGGCTGTTGGTAGATTACCATTTTATCCTTTCTTCTGTTATAAATAGAAAATAAAGTAAAGTTTTGATAAAAAACAACAAAAATATATCTCAAATATTTCAGTCTAAAATGTTTTCTGCACATTTTATATATTTAAGTAAAAAGGGAGCTTGAAATAAAAAAAAAACGAACATTTTGATTCAAAATGCTCTATATCTACTTACACAATACAACTATCACTCTATATCTACTTACAAAATGCTCAAGAAAAAATTGATGATCAAAAAGAGGATATGTGGATTTGTGGGACCCAACATCCAATTCAAACACTTCAAACATGATCAATGATCAGTTAAATTAAAGATGTTTTGATTTTTGAATAAAAAGTAGGTTAACATAAAAATATGTTTAATAAGACTGACATGCCGGCAATTTGATTATAAAAATTGCATTTGTGCTGATGTGAACAACTTCAGTCAATGAACAGTAGAGATGACAGTGAGTTTTAAAAAACAAAAAGTCACATGGACATTTTAAAAAATTATGGTGAATTTAAAAGAAAATCTGAAAAGTCATAGAGTTTCCCGGGCCCAGTGGAGAATAAAAAAAAAAAAAAAGAGAAAAACTCCGTATCTATGTTTTCCGTTACCGTAACATCTCAATAGTCACGTGCCACGTGTCGTTTTAACATCCCTTTCAGTTTCAGTTTCCAAACATCGGATCCTTATTCTCTCTCTCTCGTGCTTCTGATGAGCGATGAGTAGTCGTCAACCTTACGAGTTAACATCCACCCGAGGGGAATGACTCGAAATGTGCGTTGGAAGGGCTCCCACGCCACCCTGGCTCATATCTTTGGCCCCACTTTGACAGTGAGGTGAGACCAGTCATTCCTACTGCTCTACACTCTCTCTTTTGATTACTTTAACCTAGATTCCAATCTGACGACCGACCATTCTTTCTCTTCTTTCTTTCTTTCTTTTTTTTTTTATTATTGGATGGATCTCTCTATGCTTTCTTAAGCGCCGCAACCCAAGTGAGAATGTGAGATGTTTGTTATTCATTATATCTATACTCCAAAGACGTTGAGTTGAGGCTACTCTAGTACTTTTACCATCCTCCAACTAGCGAGATCAGATGATTCCGATCTAATGGTTTCTGTGTGGTGGTTCAGGTTCTACTACAGTCTAGAGTTCACTGAACTCCTGAACCCTTATTGTTGTTCCAGAAGACCAGAATCCAGATTGGGCCCAAGCGTAACGTTTATGTACACCCGTCTGTCTGTCTGACTCTCTCTCTCGGCCTCGGTTTAGAAAGTTGCAATTTTGCAAATATGAAATATGTCATGGCCCCCGATTGAAGTCATCGTTGCCCAGTAAAAAGATATTGCTTTTTTCTTATATATAGATTCAGATTTGCAGGTTCTTATCGGACGGACGGTGAAATGCCATAGCCAACGTCCAACGTCACCAAAAACCATCATGGACTCCCAAATTACCGAACCCGGAACAACCTTCTCTCCCGCCGTGAACGGCTTTTCTAATGGAAAAATCACCAACGCCGATTTCCTGGCTGAGGAAGCATGCATCCCAACCCACTTGCACAAGGCCGATACGGGTGTCCTCGCCTCTCCGGTGGGCAAGGCTTCTCACACGCTCCAAAACAACGGCGAGCGTGCTCCTATCCCATCGCTTGGCGTTGATTCTGTTGCCAGGGATAATGGGGTCAAGGCCGTTTCTTCCATGGATGCCGTTGTCAGGGTGTTTTGCGTTCACACGAAGCCCAATTTCTCGCTCCCCTGGCAGCGGAAACGGCAGTTCAGTTCCAGTAGTTCTGGGTTCGTTATTGACGGGCGGAGGGTGTTGACGAATGCGCATTCCGTAGACTACCATACTCAGGTTAAGCTCAAGAAGCGTGGCTCCGATACCAAGTACTTGGCCACTGTTCTGGCCATTGGCACGGAATGCGATATTGGTATACCGAGCATCTTCTTGTTTGATTTTTTTTTGATGATTAAGCAATTTCAGTATTTTTTTTTTTGGATTGGATCTGCACTGTCAGAAAGCCTTATATATCCACAGTGTTCAATCACTTAAGTTTTACCAAAATTCTGCTCGGTTCCCCAAGTTTTCTTTTTCTTTCCTTATCTCCTTCTATCTTATTTTGTTATTGGCTTATTGCCACGGCAGCGATGTTGACAGTTAAAGATGACGAGTTTTGGGAAGGCATTTCGCCGGTGAAGTTTGGATCTCTGCCTGCTCTCCAAGATGCAGTCACTGTAGTAGGATACCCGATTGGTGGGGACACAATATCAGTGACTAGTGGTATCGTATCGCGCATAGAGATGTTGTCTTATGTTCATGGAGCAGCTAAGCTTCTGGGTTTGCAGGTTATGGAATCGGGCTTCTACTATTGTTTAGATGTTTCATAGTATCTGCCATTTTTAATGATATGTCACCTGACATGTTTTGCTTTTGAATGGAATCTGCAGACCGATGCAGCTATAAACTCTGGGAATTCTGGTGGGCCTGCTTTCAATGATAAGGGGCAATGCGTGGGTATTGCATTTCAGTCCATTAAACATGAAATTGCGGACAATATAGGTTATGTCATACCAGTACCCGTTGTTATGCACTTCATTCAAGATTATGAGAGAAATGGAGAATATACAGGTATTCTCCGATACAACTCTAGAGTCTGGATACTATTTTTCTTATTACTAGTCTCCTTTGATATATTTACCGCACAAACTTATTACCTACCCCAAATGTGAGTTGAAATAACTATTGTTTTTGGTGGAGTGTCGACACCGTCGTTCTTTTCTACCATCTGAAGTATTGGGATCATTTGCTACATCCCAGGGTTCCCAACTCTTGGAGTTGATTTACAGAAGATGGAAAATCCTGACTTGCGCTTGGCAATGGGAATGACACCTGACCAGAAGGGTGTTCGTGTTAGGAGAATTGAGCCTACTTCTCCATTATCTCAGGTTCTGAAGCCATCTGATGTAATACTCAGCTTTGATGGAACTGATATTACTAATGATGAGACAGGTAGGATATATATTCTTTGCGGTTTATCTCATTCTTTAGGTTCCTATGTTTTGCTTCTTGTTCAATCGAGGTTCTTGTTTGTATTGGATCTTTTGTTTCTTCTACAACATTTATCTCCTTGGGTGGTTCTGATGTCTATCCAATTAATATGAACCGCTTCCCAAGTAGTGATTCAGTGGCCATAGGGACAGTAGGACCACGGATTTCCAGACTGCTATATGCTGGCCTTATGGTGCTCATTCACCTACCGAGTGACAAGAATGTCATGTTTGGGAGTTATGCTCTTCTAATTCATTATATCATAATGGAGAATCGTAATTTTCTCTCTCATTACTTGAAAAATATTATATTATTATCAAATTTAATTATCTGTGACGACATTCTTTTTGTAAGGAGGATAGATAAAATCAAGCTACTTATTTTAAATTGTCCCCCTCATTTAGAAGCATTTCGATAAATAACATAGGATCGATTAGGGAATTGGAAGCTTTTGACCAAATCAGAGATGATGGAGAGAATTTGCGGACTGAAGTCCTGTACCTTTGTTATCTCAAGCGCTTCAAACATTGATACCGTGTCATGTAAGCAGGCAACTTATTCTCTTTCTTGGTGACCTTTCAGTCTCATTCAGGAATGGAGAGCACATTGGATTTAGTTACCTGGTATCTCAAAAATTCATGGGAGAGAATGCTGTGATTAAAGTTCTTCGCAATTCAGAGACTTTTGAATTCAACATAATGCTTGCTAGTCACAAACGCCTCATTCCAGCACACATCAAGGGCAGACCTCCACCATATTACATTATTGCTGGATTTGTCTTTACAACTGTATCCGTTCTGTATCTCCGTTCTGAGGTGTGTGTTACCTTCATGGTTGCCATTGTTTGTGGTTGTTTTAGTTCTATCTCATGGTGGGATGCATAAATACATTTTGTAAACTGCTGTATTCGTAACCATCTATTTCTTACTTCCAAAAAGTTTTCATCCTTCTGTGGTCAAACTATTTCAATCATCAGAATTTTAATTTGATTATGTGTAGTAGGAATTACATTCATTTCTTATCATCTTTCTGTGGAAGTAATTGAGTTCCTATATGTGGATTAAAATCAAATATTATGGATTATTTGACAGTGAAATTCCAAAATGATTGTTAGACATTTTTCTTTGTACTGTAGAAATAACGATTCTTCAGATGATAATGTTGTTTATGCTTTTCCATATATACATTTAGATATTAAACTAGGCAATTGCTGAACAAAAATGTAGTTTGACGGATATTGAAATCTAGTTTAACATGCTTCACCATGAGTTTTACCAAGTATCATGTTAAAATTTGAAGCTGTTTCACAATTGATAATTTTTTCTGGATTTCCTAAGATTCTGAAGTACATGTATATAAACCAGAAAATATCTTACTACATATACTAATAGGTCACTTATTACTGTATTATTTGTTTGTTTTAAACATTACACCCAATAAGCACTTGGACATGCCTAAGGTAGAAACCCAAATGCACATACGAGGGGGAAAGACCATCAACTCAATGGTCAAGGCCCCCAAAATGAAAGAGCCAGTTCAAACTAAAAAGAAATAATACAGTGAACACTTAACCCAAACAGGGCCTAACTTTGAAGGAGTACCCCAATACAGCCAACAACAGAACTCACTAGATTCATCATGGAATTCTACAGGCTTTATGGTTCTTACACAAGGAACTTAAGGAATCCTTTAGTTTATTTTTATCTAAAGGAAGTTTTGTTTTGATTGATTCTTAGTTTTAACTATAAAAGTCTCCTATATGTTTCTTCCATGTCTATTTTAGAAAGCTATGTTTCTAGATTTAATAAATGAAAAGAAATCAGTTTTCACATTTCCTCCATAAGTATTGTAGAGTTTATTCTTGAAGTCCTTGTTAGAAATTCAAACTCATCCTAAGAATTAGTTTCTCCATTTTCTATTTTTTATGGGGTTGTAAGATAAATAGAAGAGGGCTATCTGCCTTCACTATTTGTAGGTATATAAACTGAAATCTGTAATTGAGACCTGGTCTCCAATGATTATTTTTTAGGTTTGGAGATTTTATTTGTGAGGTTTCATCCATATGATCTTTGGGGGTGTAATCCCGTGAAGACCTTTGTTGAGACTTTTTTGTTTGTTTGTTTAAGATAAGATTCATTATCAAGTAGTGATTTTGGTCCTTCAACTCGTTCACTTTGTCTTCTGATGTTATTCCAACCTTCTTTGATTTTGGTTTTTGAATTTAATACATCTCAATTTGTTTCTTAATTTGAATTCCTACGTTTTCATACACTTGACTTTATTTCCAGCTATTGAATTCTGAATTCCATCTTAATTTCTATTTTTTCAACCTTCAGCTTTCTCTCCAGCCAGTTTTGTATCCATCCTTTAAACCCCATTAAAAGAGACCTACCAATACTTCTTTTGTTGGTATCAAGAATTTATTTCTTGATTATGCTTTCTTGAGTCTTTGTTTTAACTATTGATATCCCCCAATTCAGATCTGTCTTTTGTTTAACCATCATTTGCTTAAGAAAACATAAAAAAAAAATTATCTCATTTTTCCCAGATTTACAGGGATTTCTATGATAACCCTGGATTAAGCAGAGACACCCACAAAAAATATAAGGTAAAAATGAATGAATAAAAAAACGTTTAAAAAAGAATTTTTATGTATGGATTTTTTTATTTATTTTGCATTAATATGTTAAATAGGAAGCCTTCCAAGGAAGTACTAAAAATGTTACATGGTTCATAAGGATAAACCCATAAAAATCCAAATGCCTACATATGTATATTATCCATCAAAGGAAGCCTTGACCACTAAACTTTGTTTGCCCATAAGGCTATAAGCATAGCAAGTCACCCAATTCCTTCTAAAAAGCAGTAGAAAATGAGATCAAACCTTGTGAATAAAGTTGCAATACAATAACAGGCAGGCAAGTGTTTCCTCTTTTGAGTTGTAAAGGCTAAAGCAATTAACCATGCCCCTACCATTTATACAAAAAACTAATGACTCCCCTACCTCTTGAAATTAAGTGATGATTTGATTTATAAGAATCTTGTCTAGTGTTGCCATCCACTTGAAGAAAAAGTCCTTGGATTGGACAGGGAAAGAGTGGTCCATGTGACCAAGTAAGGAATCATAAGAGAACATGAGCATAAATGTACTTTCTGAATTTTCTCTTACCTACATGTGTACAGATGTTCTAAATGTACTTCCTTAAACCAAACACAGCCTAAGTGTTCGAGTGGAGAGAACATAGTCTGCTTCCCAACTGTTAGGTGGTGTTGTAACAGAGGAGTCCATATTACCTGCCTGTCCACAATCTCAAGACAATTGCTAATTGTGTCATTTAGTACAGTTTCCAAAGTGTAAAGAATTATATAATATGTATTGAGAGTTGTTTCCCTTTCCAAAAGTGTATGTGGTTTCATTGCTCAGCTTATAAGCGGCCCAACTTTGCAGCAGGTTCGAACTGACTATTACTTACATGCATGTATTAAGGGAAGTCAACTTTGTAGTGGACTGGTTATCCCACCATGGTCATGCTACCCAAATTGCCTCTTCTGGGTTTAAGTGTATCTCCCTGGAGTATATTTGTTTTAGTGATGCTTAGGGTAGGGCTACCCCTCGTGGTTTGTAATTTGTTCCCTTCCTATCAAAATTGAAAAAAAAAAGCTTTTAAGTGATGTCTGTACCATAACCAGTAGCCTTATGGCCAGCTTGTAAGTGATGTGTTTTAGTACCATCTTGTCTTTATGTGTGTACTATAACCGAAACTTGTGATTAACTTTCATGTCTATCCCAGCTAAAGGGCAATTTAGTTCATTGGTTACATGTTTCTAAAGTAGCAGTTTTACTCAAGCTAGAAAAAACAAATCCATAGAGATGAAACAGGCAGGGTCTCAGTAACCCTGAGTAATAAGAGTCCTCTGGAGCAGAAGGCTATGTGAATATTTTTTCTAGTGGTTTTGTTCAAGTCATTAAGGTCTAAGAACTTCAAGCAAATGTATTTCCAGAATTGATGATTCCTAGTTTTGATTCAATCTTAAAATATTTACTTTGAATGGAAAATATTGGCTTCACGCTTAGATTTTCCTAGGTTCTGTGCTATTATCTTTGCTAACTCTTTGTTATGATCTGATTTTCAATCAGTATGGAAAGGATTATGAATGTGATGCACCAGTCAAACTGTTGGACAAACACTTACATGCAATGGCACAGTCAGAAGACGAGGAGCTTGTGGTTGTTTCTCAGGTCTCTCTCTCTCTCTCACACACACACACACTTTTTTTTTTGCATATCTTTATCATTTAATTGAAGATTGTCTTTGCCAACTTTGCAACAGGTGCTTGTGGCTGATATAAATATTGGCTATGAGAACATAGTCAATACTCAGGTCAGAGTGGGCTCTTTAAACAATAGATTCTTTTCTTTTCTTTTTTTCTAATTTTTTAGCTTACATTTTTTACCTTTCAGCTAGTGATGGTCTTCTCTGGTGTATATTTTGTGTAGGTCCTTGCTTGCAATGGCAATCCTGTCAAGAATCTGAAGAGCTTGGCCAGCATGGTGGAGAATTGTGATGATCAATTTTTGAAGTTTGAACTGGAGTACCAACAGGTCCTACCTCCGCCCTATCTATATAGTTTGCACGCGCACACACACACACACCCACAAAGTCTGATTGCAGTATTCTTATGATCCTTTTATCTGAGTGCAGCTAGTGGTCCTACAAACAAAGACAGCCAAGGCAGCAACACTAGATATTCTCACAACGCACTGCATACCTTCAGCAATGTCTGATGATCTCAAGACATGAGATGGAAGCACATTGGAGGTTACTCTCCTGGCTTCCAACTATTGAAGTTTCTCTTCTTGCAGAACCCGACCTACTGAATTGGTAGAATCTATAGATCAATTAAAACAGGAAAAAAAAAGAAAATAGAAAGAAAGATAAAGAAATTAGAGTTGGATTGGGATATCTATCTCCTAAATGTTATATGATTTATTAACATGCTGAGGGATCAGAATAACAATTTGAAGCATGACTGTAGGAGCTGGGATGGGTTTTTACACAGTAAGGTGCTAAGCACAGGGGATGTGAAGTGCTTTATGACATTATTTCTGGGAAGTTCCGTTGATTTGATGGAAAAGAGAAGATCTGCAGTAGAAAGTAACCAACATGTATGACCCTTTTCTCTCCAAGGCCAGATGTACTCAATGTAACGGTAGTGGGAAATATCACCCAAAGGGAATGGGATTTCAATTTGCTAAAATCTCACTTCAAGCTGAGACTTCTATTTTTGTTTGTTTAAACACCCTGACAATCTAAAACGAACTCGAGATCTGCGTCACTGTTAATTGTATCACATCCTGAAATGTAACTAATGGGCCAAGCCAATTTACGAGACAAAACTTCAATATTGGCTGGATGAGAGCAAAAGGCAGGTTTGTTTTTATCTAATGCAAAAGTACAGATAGGTACTTTTGCGACAATTGTGACAATCAAATACCCTGAACTTTAAAAAAACAATACTCAAGTCCAGCACCTCATCCGTCAAAAAAAAATCCAGCACCTCTAACCAATGTTATGGTTTCCAAACTACCCATTTCATATATATATATATATACTTATTTATTTATTTAATGTAGGCCTGATATTGAATTTGTTGAACTGGTATAAGAGAATGGTAAATTTCTGATGCAAGATCGGTTTAATAAAACTCAAAACAGCCCCTCATGAAACAATCTTATACAATATGTAGAGAGTATTTTAGATATTTTGAAATGTTCCATCATGTGCTGTAGATAATTGATGGAAAGCGAATGAATGGATTTGAGCATTCATTTTTAGAATTTCAGGTACTTGAAAATTGAGGCCCTTAAATATAAGGGAAAATTTCTTATGTACTTTGGCTCGAGTAATAATTTGGTCTTCCAACTTTAAAATGTGACATCAGTTATGTATATCACGTCATCTTAAAATATGACATCAGTTAAAATGTGACAATTTGGTCTCCAAACATTTGAAACACACAATGTAGTACCGACTATTAATGTTATGTATATCATGACTTTTGAAAATATCAAAGTTATCTTTAAAAATAAAATACACGGTTCATCTTCTTCTTCGTTAAGAAGATGAAACAGAGTTCAAACTCTATGTCACAAACACCAAAACTTTTTTTGCATAGAATGGAAAGGTCTCATAAATCATTGAAAGGAGATCGACAAGAAATAATTGAGAAGATAGAGGAGGATGGAGAGAATACGAAACCAGCTGTTTCGATCAAAGAGGTGAAAAGTCAAGCAATAACAAAGAATGGAAAGAAGAGGAAAAAGCACTCAGACAAAAGAGAACTCTGATGCAGTGAAAGAGGAGAATGGTGTTGGAGGATCTCTCATACGGGGAAAAAAATAAAGCAAAAGAGAAAGGAGATGGGTGAAATTACCTTGCAACCATGATTGCGGCAACTCGGCGAGGCTGAGTGACAGCAATAATTCCAGATTTGGTGTACCCATTTCTGTGCAATATTTGCGAGAGTTGCGTGCTCTTCTCTGAACCAGTCTCTTCGATTATGACAGCGACAAGGTTTTGCTTCACCGTTTGAACCATCTTCTCTTCGAACTGAAGAATCGGAAGAACCATTGTATATCCTAAGGAGAGATGGAACTTGTAGCGTAGCCAAATAACCACTTAAAATTCAAAAAAAAATCTGAAGCTCAGCTGCGGACTGTTGTGGAACCAACTGCCTGAACCTTGCAATAGTTGCAGCATCGATGTCGTGCTTGCAGACCAACAGCATCGAGAGCCAACCAATGTGAAGATCACCGTTGTTGGCAGTTGGCACTGCATCGCACACACCGGTCTTCTCTCTCACTTTTAACGTCCAAAAGACCTTCTCTATTTGATTTCCATTTTTTGTCCCTCGTGGGCTTCGAGAATTGCCAAATTAGCAGCCATGAATCCAAGCTTAAAACAGGGGACGCCTCGTATAGCATCTGCGTTGTCATCATGTGCTCATCACTGAACAACTCCGGGGAGGATTCTTTGTTGGGTTCATGCGGGACCAAAGAGCAGATACCATATACGCCGTCAATCTCTGCTCTGGATCGCCTTGCACGTTGGAGACCTGATTCAGGTGGGACAGAGTTGTCGTAGTAGCGTTTGTGTTTCCTTCGGCGAATCTGAAGACGAGGACGACAAAGAGGTTGAAGGTGAGAGAGGCTTCTAATGTTTCGCTCCACTCAGTGCTGGTAACCACCAAAGCCGTGTCTCCTTCTCTAGTTCTTGAAGCAGACTTATCATGTGAGTCTGGCTCTGATTCAAGAGGCACAACTCAGTTTGTAACAGAATTGGAGAAAGAAATACCAGACAAAGAAGAGTTGCTACAAGAAGGGTTGTTGTTCTGAGTATGCTTGATAGGGTTAAATGGTTGAGGTAGAAGAGGGGGGAAGATGGAGGAGTCCTAAACTTTTCGTCAAAGTCCAAAATTAGATGTGAGTGAGGATTTCGTCTCGATCAAGTCTCTCATGACGTTCTCCGAACAATTTTCCGGCAATATTTCATTTTTCGGTGTTGCAAATAATTGGTTAATAAAGAAAATTAGATGACATTTGAAGGGTATCTACGTCTTTTCAAATGTCACTTAAATGGCTGGCGTTTTAAAAGTTGGAACACTGCATTATCACATTTTAAAATTCGGGATCAAGTTGTCCTTGAACCAAAGTCCAGGCAGGATACAGATCAAGAATTTTCCGGACTTGATATGCTTAGGATCCTTTTGCTCCAGCCTCCAGGCTCGAGAATCAAGATGATCTCAGTCCCGGCCAACAAATGAAGATCATGGAGCCTTCCCTGTCATTTGCCCCCACCAAATTGTCTTCTATTGCCCCTATTTTTTTTCCCTTTCCCTATCCTGTCTGAGATAAACTGGACCAATGAAAGTGGTTAAAACCGCGTAAAGACCAAAGCCTTTGATTCTTACATCAAAGTCTGTGATTGTGAAGTTAACTGTCGTATACCGTCGTCACCTTATCTCAGTCTGATCGTCTCTTTGGAATGCAGTTCCTAGTCCTACTGTATAAGCCATGGCTTTCTATACCCACCTCCTCAGTGTATCCCTCTTCTTTGCCTCGTTTATTCATCCAAAGCACTACTCACAACCACTTTCTATGCTAATACTTGTCCTAATTTACAAAGCATTTTTTAAAATTCATTTGCCCCTCGTTGATAGTATGGGATGCTAATGTGAGATATCTTAACGTGAGGCAAATGGATTGTAACAGCATTGTGCGTGGTATCATATCCATGTTTTCTTCAAAGGGCCTCAGTGCTCGAGAGATGACAGTGCTGTTAGGAGCCCACCTGACCTTCAGACCATGAACCAATTTGACAACAATTACTACCAGATCCTTGTTGCTCGGCCTGGACTCCTCCATTCGGATCAAGAGCTCTTCAATAATGGGTCTCAACGATGGTCTTTTCACGAGGGATTTTACTGCGGCCATGGTAAAATTGGGTGGTAACATTAGCCACTATCACCGGCAGCCAGCAGGAGGAGAGTAGAAGAAATTGCAGGAGGCTTAACTACGTAACTTCCTCACTATCACTAGGCCATTGATCGAATATGACACTATGGAGAGGAAATTAAATGTACCAGCTGCGTAGTAGACAATAAGTGTAGAAATGACACAAGTGTTGGGGCATCATTATATATTTCTGTCAAAATATGCCTTATATGGCTAGACTTAGTTTTCTAATAAAAAAGAACACTGAAATGGTTGTGGGTGAATTAAAGTTTTTTTTTTTTTTTTGTGATAATAAGTAGCTTCAGATAATCTAGGTTTAAATCTGAAAAGTTCTGGCCTGTGGGCCTTTCCCCCTTCCCAAATCTAGATTGGGATTTGAGTGGACTCATAGATATGGGAACAATATCCGGTCCATTTAATATAGGCAGCAGCTTAACCACCCATTTTAAGTTTTTAACAGGTTGATTCAGATCCGATGTATGTCCAATTGACCATAATGACCTATTTCAGGGTCCAGTTCAGCGAATTTGTCATTTTTAGTGTATTGTATTTATCAAAATAAATACAGTCAAACCTTATTCCAAAGAGTATAAATAGTTACTTGATTCCATGTAATCTGATTCGTAATCAGTTAATGGATGGGTATGGATAAGCAGGCATATGGAAGACCCCATTGTGCCTCGACCATGTAATCAACCATGATGAAAAACAGCCATGTCATTTACAGTAGACAACCTAGTTAATTGTAATGTAGCATTCCACTTTACAAGCTCATATTAGACCTCTACATTTCGTCAATCTCATATATAGGTATTTCATCTATTCTATTACTTTAAAGTAATAGAGGGGCACTTTGGTTTGAAGGCTCCAAGCTACTAAATTCACCATCGACCAATTTATCTTCTTGGGCTTTCCCCCACATCACAGCATAGAACCCAAGAGCAATTATTACTGATCCGATCACACTGCACACAAAAATCAAACCTTGTTCATTATTACTATTTCCTTTTGAGAAGAAATCAGGAGAACAGAACCTTTTTAACCTTTCAATCTTTCATCTTAATTGCATGCATATGGTGTTACATTTGTTGAGGATGAGAAACAGAAACCTTTTCCTTTCTTTAAAGCAGTGTTTTCATAAAAAAAAAAAAAAAAAAAACATTAGCATATTCACAGTTAACAGATATCAGTGGTAATGCTGAGCTTAACACGTTAAATTCCAACTAGCAGCAGGCTCAACTGACAAAATAAAATGGAGGAATTTACCTTCCTATGTGGAGAATATCCCCAAGGAATATGATACCCAAAACAACTGCAATAACTATACCCAAGGGCCTGAACATGGCAACAAAGAAGGGCCCTTTCTTGCGCAAGCACCATGTCTGAACGCCAACGCTGAATCCAAACCCAAAAACTGCCTGCATGAAGTCAGATTGGTTTACATCACTTTCCAGTTCTCCAAGGAGTGAGCATTAACAAAATCCATATATCAACCAGCAAATTTTACAATGAATATGAGATTCAACATTCTTACAATAAGCGTTTCTTGCCAATTCATCATTGTCAAATCCCTTGGGTTCAAATAGAACCAATGTAAGATCTTTCTCCTAATAACTAGTGTGGTTTATTTACTTGGCCAAATTCAGATCACCTCTACCTTGAGCCCTAATTAGGAGGTTGCCCACAGATAGAATGGACCTAATTCATGAAATGGTAAGCCATCTTTGCCATCAGAGTTTAGGTGCACTGCATTTGATGGATCCTAAATGCATCAGGTAATTATTGTGATATACTTGGAAACTCAGACATAGCAGGGATATCATATTATATCCTTACCGAATATACAATGGTAAACAACTCCAAATCAAGCCTTAATCTCCATTTGCTTGGTTCTCTTTCCACAAGTAGACAGACGATTGCAGATTGAATGGTTGCAAAGAAGGAATAGAAAAAAATCAGGGTAAATTCTTGAGGATATTCCTTAACAATTGATGCCTGAAAATATAAACACAGATTAGTTTGTTGATTTCAAATGCACGATGAACACAAGAAAGATTTGCAATAGTCTTGATGGACTGAACCTGGAAAATATACCAGAGTGCGCTCAACAAGCAATCAGCTGCAACAAAAAGGCCTCCAATGACCCAGTTTGAATTTGGCAAGAAAAGATGAAGATGAGGTGAATCAGAAGGTGACGGGGTCGTCAAGATTGAGGGGCCCTTGTAGAGAGTCACTACAAACGCCCCTGCAATTGATACCAAAGTACCTAATGATTTGGCCTGACTGTTTGAGCTTCTCAAATCCAACTTTTCCATCCTAAAGTCAACCATTGAATTTAGCATTTATGATGATCTCAGAGTCACCCCTTATTACAAAAAACAATGCAACAAGATAGTCGAATTTTACTAGAAGGTATGAGCAATCAAAGCAATGAGGCATTTAAAGCTCAGCCTCATTGGGTCGACTTGTACAGAAAGCTGCTAATCTCTTTTCTAGGAAAAAGGTGTGCCAGGAGTTTCCAACTCCCAACTCTTTCATTTGCCTAATGATAGATATAACCATGTAAAGTAAAACTTTAAGAACAGAGAAAAACCTGAAAATGATGGCAAGGATGAAGGTAAAAGCTGGTATAAGGTTGCTCATTGCCGAGGCAAGAGTAGGAGAACTGTAATTGATACCAGTATATGCAAAGACCTGCACAAGATAACTGCAAGACAAAACCAAGACCACAAAATCTCATTTCTGTATCGATTTGATTTTCATTTTCTTGGCAACGAATTCAAATTTATTTTAAAAGAAAACAAACCCATCATGCCATCGGTGTAATTCAAATATGTATATGTGTACCCAATTAGGCCGAGTAGAAACAATCTACATAGGAGAGAGACAGTGATTGGGGGCAGCGTTGCTCTGCAGAGGACGATAAAAATAGAAAGAGAAGCGTTAAGCAGCGTTTGCTATTGTTGGTTTTAAAAGAGACACCAAATAACAGAAGTACAGAACTAATGAAAAAGGAAAACAAGGAATACGAGGAAAGAGACCTGCGGCAGAAGAAGGCAGAAGGGAGGAGGAGGAGAGTGGCGAGAGCATAAGAGTACATGACGAAGATGAAATTACTCATCCCTCTTAACATGGACGCTTTGCTTAGTGTGATTAAGCCTACGCTTGAGCATTCCACCATCATCATTCCTGCAAACGGGATTGCATCCCACAGGCGTCTTGACCTCGACCGCATGTTTCCCTTCGTCTGTTTCATTTACAAAATGGAAGAATGTTGGCTGTGTTTGATTGTGGGAGTGGTGTTGATAGAAGTTTTGGGAGACGAAGAATGAGAAAGATATGACCTGGGTCTATGAATTTCAATACTATTACGATAGCCTACCCAAAAGTAAAAAATCACAATATTATCATTTTCAATTCCACCAAGAGAAAGAAAAACGTATCTCCATCAACGACAGAGCTGAGATCACTGTCTTTTGGGGTTCCTTTTTCTTAGTGTGTGAAAACTTGTAAGAGCCAGTTGTTTCCTCCACTCCAATCATGGCTGCCGACGGCTAGCTCCGTCTGAGAAAGCTTCGGCCTTAGCCATTGGCTGAAAGAAGAGAATTTTCATTAATTATAGTTGGGGTGACGCTGTTATGACCCACTTATATAATAAAAATATAGCCACTCTTTTCTTCCCTCCTACATTCATTGCACCTGGACAGAATTATCTTTACATGACTGACTGCCTGAGTGCCAATAACAGAATTATCTTCCCAGTTTGTGTCTGTCCTATTAATTTTCGGCGATAAAATAGAGAGAAATGCCAAAGATATACCAATTCAGATAATCAGATCTCCTACCCAACCGACATGACACTACAGTCGTACGTTAGATTGATTGGAACGATGATCATTGTCGTCCCATCTTGGTAGTGGTGACCGAGCGACTGGCTTCAATATTAAGTTGTGTTCACACACCCAAAACAGACTTGAGAAGTTGAGAGTTCGAGTATCCCTACTCACAACAGTGACAACACCAATACAATGTCTAATAATTTGATACTTTATTTTTGATAATAAAATCTTAATAGAAATGATAGTATAATAGTATATTATCTATATGTTGATAAAGCATATGTTACTAACCAAAATTATCTTATATATTATCTATGAATTTCACCTCATATGTTGGAGGGGCAATTTATAAATAGGGATGTTTTAATTCTAGTCAATAATAAGATTCAATATTGAAGCAAAAAGAAAAAAAAAAAGAATAGAATTCAATGAATATTAGTGGGAGTTAATACTTTAAATATAAGACTTAATGAAAAGGATTTGAATAAGGAGAAAAGTGATTATTCAAATTATAGTTTGTTGAGAACAACCAAATAAAAAATTGATGTATTTTAGTCAAACAAAAGTTTTACACTCTCATTCACACTTTTAATAATAGTATAGATTTGTTAACCCTATATATTTGAATAAATCCAATATATGAGGTTCAATACATGGTTTTCAAACCACAATTGGCTCAGACGATTGGCCCATTCAGCCCAAAAACCATCTAGGCAACCAGTTCCGTTTTACCCCAAACTTGGTCCCTGGCCAAAAACCGTTGAATTGGTTAATGGCCTGTTGACCCGTTCAACAGTTTTGGTCATTTTTTATTTTAATTATTTTTTGTTTAATTTTTTATTAGAACAAGTTATTCGTTCGAACCATCAACCCAAAAAACCGGTGGCCAAAACGGTTCTGATTCCGGGCCATTTTTTAAAACATTGGTTCAATATAATGCCTAGACACTTTCTTTCATGCTAAGGCTGTCATTTGTTTGTGGGAAGGGAAGAGATAAAAAAGAATATTTTTAAGTTTTCTGTTGTTTTCGTGTTTGGTTTGTAAGATGGGATAGGAAATAATTGGGTTTGTAGTTATCAATTGTTGGGTAGTGACTTCAAAGTGAAAGGAGGATAAGGCTTGTCTAACACAAAAAGAAAAACACACTCTTTTATGTTGAGGCTGACATCTCCATTATTTTCTCTTGTACAACCAAACAATAAAACATAAAATCTTTATATCCAGTTTTTCTTTTTCATAAAAATCTTCTTGGAAACCAAACGCTACTTTAGGAATCATTTTATTTCTTAGAAATAGAAGATTGGCAACAATTAAACAAGCAAGGTTCTGGGTTTAAATGAATGAGATTCATAGAAATTAGATTGATGTAATTTTTATTACTAATGGAAGTTATTAATACAGCCCATCAATTGATGTTTTGTCTGGGAGGCTTAAGCTTTGGTTGAGTTGCTTTAACTGAGCTACTTAAAAGAAGCAGAAGCTTCAATCGAGAGCCATTCAAAAGTAGTCAATTCAACAATGCTTATAGGCTATCCAAATAGACCTCACCTCATAAAGCCAACAACATAAAAGCCCTCCCAAAGATGCAGTAAGAGGCCTAAAAGTTGATGGAATTCTAGCTTTCTCCAGCATTTCTAATGTCAGAACAGTGGTTCATGAATTTCTTTAAGTCAAACAGATCCCCATGAACTTGCTAACTAAGATTTAGGCCCAATAGAACCTTTTATCTTATTTAACCACTTTGGCTTATATGTTTGTCTGAGTTGATGATGCACGATCCAGTAGTTCCCTGCTTGAGGACAGCTCAAATGCCGAACTAGGTAGGTCGCTTGGTCGAGCTACAAAGAGAGAGAAGATCAAAGCACCCGGGTTACTTTTATCCGATGTGGCACTCCGATGCTTAAGTTAGTGAACTGGAGTTTTTGGGAACTTAGAAAGCAAGAGAACAAGAAAGTTGTGAATGCTAAATCATGCCTACCTTCTGAGGCTGAAGGTGAGGCCCTTATATAAGCAAACTGTCATGGGCCTCACGAAACGTGTCTGGAATCTCTGGCTCGTTTGGTTCGGAGGTGGTTTCATGCTTGGAGGCGAACTCCGTGTAAGCAGATAATAGTCATCCAATTCCGTTCGAAGTGGGCGAGGTGATAACCAGTTCCTCCAATGTGGTGTCGTGATCTTGGAGAATTTGAAGGCGATAGTCTACCTAAGGGGGATCAGGCAGGTCACCAATCGGAATCAGGTCAGATCAGTGGAAGCTTATCGCCTCTTACGCCGATCTGAGGTTACACCTAGCTGGTCATAGTCCGGCCTACCAGGGTGGTGTTGAGGTCTCCGAAGTAGTTGCAAAGTGTCCAAAGTGCTCCTGGGGTCTACTTACGTGGTCCCAAGATGTCACTCTACTATTCTGTGATGCCATGTATCGAAATATCATTGAAGGACCAAATTACCCCTCATCATGAGTGTTTCCTTATACCGATTCATGAGATTGTCCCATATTTAAAGGGTAATCCACGTCTGCTTAAAGGGAAACTTTAAATTGGAATGAAGTAGTCAATTGGCTTCAGGAAAAAAGAAAAAGGAAACTTTACCACAAGAAACAATCCTCTATCTAGGTTAGAGCAAAAATCAAGGTTAAATTGTAGTTCAATTTTGAGGGAGAGTATGAGAAAGGCACTTTTGAGAAACCGAGCTATTTATGAATATAGCTAAAAAAATTAAAGTATGCATAGCCACAGAAATTCAAATAAATTAATAAAACCAAATCCAAGTCTCAAATGATTATAAATAAGATGCATACACATAAGAAATACATACATACATACATACATACATACATACATACATACATACATACATACATACATACATACATATATATATATATATATATATATATATATATAATATTTGACTAGTTTATATAAAGTGTGAATGAGAAATACTGAATACACATAAGCCACATTAAATCTTTCTATTCCTCTTTTTAAAAAAGTAAATAAGTAAATAATAGAGATGCATGTTTAAAGATAGGCTACAAAACACTCAATGATAAGAAATGATCTAAACCATTACCAGACTTGTATAAGAGCTCGAGCATAATTTAATATTAATCAGTGTGGAAGTTTTTTAAATTACCCTTTATTCCTTTGTTTGAGAAAGGGTATAAAAGTCATTTTATTATAGCTTTAGTGTCGACTTTAATGGCTATTAAAATGCCCATATTTGTGTATTTAATCTATTTCTAATTGTAACAGTTGAAAATGTAACTTCAATTATTACTTTCCACCTCATTTAATCTCCTTTAATTAAGTCTTATACTTAAAGGTATTAAATCCCATTTTCTCTTATTAAATTCTATATTTTGAAGTTATTTTTCACTAATAAATGCTACTAATTATATCTATGACAATATTTTTAATAGTATAAATTCATATATTTTAAAATTGACTCAAAAACAAAACCATTCTCTATCCAAGTAATGGTTAAGCAATTCAACTATCTAAATCAAATAGATCAATCTACAAAATCATAGTTAGGTAATAAAAATTTTAAAATAGAAATAAAAATAAGAATTAAAAAAATGTAGAAAAATTAGACACATTTATGTAATCGAATTTTTTTTTATTGACAATGAAAATGAAATACATAATTTAGAAATAGCCAAAAATGAAATATAAAAATTAATATTAAATAGTTCAACTTTTGGGTTAAATGTATTAAACTTTAATGTCATAAATAGATAATAAAAATTAATAAAATATAAAATTACAAAAACAAAAAATACATACATTTTGCAAAAAAAAATATTCACACATATATAATATCATATATTCGTCATATTAAACAAAATGTGTGTAAAATATCAAAATTAGTTTACACACAAAAACACACAAAAAAAAATTATAATAAAAATTGAACACATCTATAATTCTATATTTACACTACTATTAAAAATATGAATAAGATTGTTAAATGTTCTTTTGACTAAAATACTCATTTTTGAATTTAATTCCTATTTAATTGTGATGTTTAAATTATAAATTGAACTACTACTTTTTACCACATTCAATTCACTCTATTTAAATCTTAGATCTTTTTTGATAAATGAACAAAAATAAGATACACAAAAAAATAAGACATTACAAAATGAAGAATCTAGCCTAGTAGGGATGCAAATCCATATTCAAATTCATGTTTATGAGATGCGATCGAATCTGTTGTTAATACTATTGGATCATATTCAAATATACCATTATTCGAATCCGATCCAATCCGTTTACATCCCTACCAAGCAGGTAGGCTTATCAATAATACTTGAAACTTCACAACTAAATCCGATTATCACATATTTGGATGAGATGTTTATGTAATCAGATTTAGATTTTGCAATCTACATCTGATTAATAATAAAAATATAAAATATAAAAACAAAAAAAATACATAAAAATTTATAAAAAAAATTGGATATAATATCATTGTTATCATTATCATATCTAGAATTGCCACATACAAAATACATACATGCTTACTAGTAGTACATATTGATATAGATATACCAAAAAAGATTCCCTAGACTCTATGAGGAAAGGTGGGGATGGGTTTCTCTTATTTTTCTCTGTCCATTGAGAATTTGAGATGGAAGAAGAAAAAAGAGAACATGGGATCTCTTTGGTGGTGATGTTGGCTGAGAAGCTTAAAAGCGGTAATTAGGCGATGCCTAGAATTGATTATTGATATATGCCTTTGAGCCACGAAATAAAAATGAGATTGGGCTTGATGAATACTCTAAAGGCGGTCTATCATCCAAATTTCAAAGAAAAAGAAAATGAATCCATTAAATGATAGAACATTTTCCTCATCCAAATTTCAAAGAAAAAGAAAATGAATCCATTAAATGAAAGAACATTTTCCTTAAAATCTTGATCACCCATCATGCAAATCCATTCTATTGATCCGCTCATCAGATGCTGAACTACGGAATCTTACTAGTCGGTTAGGGCCTTAAAGATAAAATTCACATAGGAAAAGGTCCACCGATTTCTCAACCAGTCCCGACCTAATAGTGTGTAGGAATGGCAATGGGGCAGGGATTATAATCCCCGTCCCTGTCCCTGTCCCTGATAGTATACCCTCCCCCCCCCCCCCCTCTTGTTGGTATTTATTTGGAGATAGAACACATCTAATATGATATCCGCCCTAGGTCCTACTTTAATGGCATTTTTCACGCAAGAGGTTCATTGAAATTGATAAGGCACCAATTCACGGCAAGGTTCAAAATATCGATACACCCGATACGTCGGTAGAGGCGTATTGGGCTATATTTGTTTTTTTTTACTTTTTTCTTAATTTTTTTTTTCAAAACCGATTAAGGGGGCCAGTTTAAGGCTCCTCCACCCCCTGAACTGGTCAGAACCCCAATACACCCTCTGTAGGGGCGTATCTGAGAACTCCCAAATCAAAGCCAATACATGTTGATACTTTGAACCTTGATTCACAGTAATTCACTAGAAAATTACAAAAACAAAGCTAGAATATAATAAAGAACCTACCATTGCAATTATCAAACTCAGGGAGAACCAGGTTGATTCAAAAATCAAAATCAAGGCAAGCCTAATTCCCCCACTTTTTTACTAGGAGGGCATACGAGGAATAGGCCAAAAGTGACTTTTTGAAAAGGATGTTCCCCCTTCATCAAAATTAGGATATGCCCTGATTAGCCCTCAAAAAGGAAAATAGAAGTGACACCATCTCCAAGTTCCTGTCTCGATGTAAAATTGTATTTCCTTCGTTACTTCATCCTAGCTTACTCCATGTCAAAACTTGGGCAAAGCATAGGCAACTGCACCGGAAATATCTTGCACCCTAATTGAATAAATACATGTCGGAGTTACTGTACATAAATATAACCCGAAAGAGATGGTGTACGAGTGTATCTGCACGACCTGCATAGACTACGCAGGAGTGGACCATCTTGAAGAAAATATACATTTTTTAGGTCCTCCGCCTTTTTCTCAAGAAAGGCATAGCACTTAAACCACTGACACTGATGGATGTCGGACGAGAATCATCTTTTTGGTCTTGCACATCCGGTTGATGGCCCTCCAGAGACACACCTAAGATCCCCGAGTCATCATCCATCCTGGTATTCAAACAGTCTAAACTTTGAGTAATATGAACAGCATCCATCTTCCTCTCTCCACTAAGATGTCCTTCTAAGCTTCTTGTGGGGCTAGAAACCGAGTCAATTGGTGTATCTGGATCACATTCATCAATACAAAATCCACCTCCCATTTTGAGGTAGTCTCCGCAGGTTCCATCTATAGGTGAAAAATCCCCATCAGGGTTAGAAGATCTATTCAGGCTTGAACCAAATTGAGTTGACCTGTTTTCTGTTCCAGCTTCATCCATAAGAAACCCTTCAGTTTTGTCCATGCAAAACCCACCTCCCATTTCAAGGTAGTCCCTACAGGAACCATCTTTGAGTGAAGGATTGCTCTGATCACATTGATTCCTTTCCTCGACCCCATGAGCAATATCTCCAAACATGTTTTCTTCGGCAGATGTTTCTTGCTCTACTGTCTCTTCAGTTGTAAATTCTTCTCTTGTTCTTTCTGATGACTCACCAAGGCCATCAATCTCTAAATCTTTAACTGCATATTCTACCTGCTTCTTCAGTCGAGTTGACTGCAGAATTTATAAACAAGAATAGGAAAATACAGATATAAATAAAGTGATTAGGAAGGAAGAAACTTGTATAGTAAAGAACCACTAAGAACTTTTATACCCTAAATGGGAATATGGGATTTCTATTTTATGAGACCTATGCCAACATTGGTAAGGATCATTACCCAATGCTGGTCCAGGCTATTCAGATTCTTGGGGAGGTGGACTGAATACAGACCTAACCTCCAGAATTTTCTTGCACAATGCAGTCACTCTTGAATAAGGGTGCAACTTGGCCGGGCTCAGGTTGGGGTTTGTTAAAATTTGAATGGGCCTAGACTGAAGATCCAGGCCCGCTGCAGTGTAAATTCTTCAAATCAGGTACCCGAGTTGCACCCCTACTCTTACTCATGTTTGTCAGCTTGAGATTTACCAAAGGTCCAGAAAAGGCCTACTAAGAAAGTTTGAACTATCTAACCAGGTTGATGTTTAGTGTGTATTCAAGCCTATGCCATTTGCAGGGACCCTGAGGGTCAAGGTAAACTAAGACCTGACTGGAAATGAATGAGCACAAAATGTAGAACTTACCCTGCGTACTGCAGGCAACCCCTCTGTCTTCTCAACTTGCATCTCCTGTTCATCCCAGCTATTGTCGCTATCAGTAGAGCTGGTTTCAATTGCATCATGGTTAGGTGCTTGTTTTCCCCTTCCTCTTCCTGCTCCCTTGCCTTTCTGTCTTCCTCCTGTATCTCTCTTCAATCTTTTCTTGGTAGATTTCTTGCTGTCCATTTGGAAAGGTGGTGCAGAATTTGTTACTTCAGATGGGGCAGATTTACTCTCCGTTCCTCTTCTCCGTGGCCACTTGGATGGTAATTCTGCTGAAGAATCGCCATTTCCATTTAAAGAGATATTGGATCTCTTTTCCTCAGGGAGGGGGTTCACCCTACTTCTGTTTTTAACTTTTGAAGCTTCACACAGAAGATCATCCAACTCTGAGGTTCGGTTTCCTGTTATTCCCTTCACAGCTCTTTTAATTCTTTGACTGCGAATTTTAGCAAATCTCTCATTGAATGTATAGAATGCTTCCAACCGCAGTTGAGTCTACACCAGGCATGTACATGAAAAAATAAAAGTTACAGAGAGAAAATAGCCATGGGTTCTTCGAGATGTATATCTTATAAAAAAACAGAATGAACGGGTCCAAAATAAACAAGTGCTGATTTATGGTGACAGATGAAATAATGGGGGAGCTTATATTATGAGTTTGAGTTTTCACCAGAAAACATTTTATAGAGATTCTTTGCCTTTGTATATGGCAACAACCAAACAATTTATTAAAAGAATAAGAGGCTTTACTTTTAAGGATTCAATCCAGTTCAATGTCAAGCTCAATTAGGTCATTAAATACTTAAACTTATTGGAGAGCTCATTAAGTGCATAATTCACTGACTCAACTACCTTTTCCACAGCTTTAGCAAGACACTGGACCAAAAGAAGAAACATGGCTCACAAGGAAAATAATATGGTTCTCCCAATTTCTACAGATGATCATTATTTTGGAGGAATTTTGAATGGGAGGGTTTTAATTGTAGTTGGTGGAGGATAACAAGAATAACATGAAGTGATATATCAAATCATCCAATACACTTTGCCTCACCTCATGCTTATTATATTCCTTTAAAACAGGAAGTAGCAATTCATCAGCTTTCTGGTTACTCCACCCAAACTTTTCCCAGCAGAGTCTGCACACATACACGTCTTGTAAAATCAAGAAACTGTGAATCTTCTTTGAATAAATACAAAAAAAGACTATTCTTTAATTCACATAAAGAGCACATGCATATGAATCCAAACAGCCTGAGGAAATTACTAAACAGAATGACTATGAACCATTAGTCAGTTAGTCTTGAATATAATTGGACACCAAGTAACTGGAGATAACAATTATTGTCAGATACAGACCAGGTCAGATGATTGAACCATCCAGCCTGCAACCTAGTATATTCTATGGGTTTTAGAAAGCCCGGTTTCTAAATTTCTAAAAAATCACCTAAACCGTTATTGACCTAGACAGTTTTCTGAAAATTAGATGATTTTTATTGAACTATCCAATTTTTAAAGAACTGCTCAAATCATCACTTGAGAATTAGCCACAAAAATGACGTTGTGAAGTTTTGAACCTGAGTTGTCTTTTTGTAAGACACAAACCACTAGTCTATAAGCCATTTGTTTATAAAACCATTTGTTTAACTCGTACATATTGTTTATTGTGATAGGCAAGTACCACTCAGGTTAAAACTTAAAAGGAAAGGTTTATAAAACAGTTTAAGACCAGCAATACTGTATTGAACAGAGTACTGGGCAGTCAAGAAACATGTCCAAAAAAATGAGCGTGACATAAATGCATAAGGATAGGGCCAGAAATGAAGTCATTCAAAAGAAACTAGGGAGCAGCTCCAATAGATGATAAAATGAGAGCAAGTAGACTAAGATGGTTTGCTCATGTGCACAGAAGACCATCTGCAACACCCATAAGAAGCGATTTACTGCAAGTTGAAAGGCCTAGGGCCAGACCAGAAAGGACATGAATTGACGTAGTAAGAAATGATTTAAGCACTCATAATTTAACAATGGATATGGCACTAAACAGGATTCATGTAGTCAAACCCATAAAGTTGGGGTAAGGTTTAGATGATGGTGATGATTTTTTATTGTAAAAAATACAGCTGAGGTGACTCGAACACAGCCCATGCACATGAAATAACAGTCCATTCACTTTTAGGGGTAAACGGGAAAAAAAGAAAGAAATAAACACCCATTAAGATGGACCAATACCTATCTAAAAGGTTTAATGGCTTCTCATTTTCTCTCTCTTATTCAATCCCCTTTTATGTATATAATATATCAACCAATTGAAACCACAGGCTTCATCCATCATAGTAAATTTAGCATGACCAAGGAGGAAAAAAGTGATGACCTTGACTATGCAATCTTCTAATCTTCTTCCCCTGGGTCAATTACCATATCTTTTATACATCTTGAGATTATTAGTGTAACCTATTGAGGCATACTAACTATCAAAACAGAAAGAACAGTATGCAGATAAATGTCAAGCAAACATAATATTCTAAAATTAAGAAAAGATGTCCTGTAAGTCAAAACTTCATGAATTTATCATGAAATTAGTAGTTAGAATTAAAATCATGACTCACTTGCGAAGGGCAAATAAATCTGGCTTCCCCCATGAGAAAGGTTCTGTAGATTTGTCCACTTGTGGAGAGGCATATGCAGAAACAACCATCTCACTAGGAAAAGATGAAGGGATATGCCAGTTCTTGCTCACATTTCTCTGCATGCAAAATGGTAATTATATTACGAGACTAAATTTAACAAGTATTTAGAAAAAAAGGAACGGTAGGAAACAAAGCACTTACATGTTTGTTCATAAAGATCTGTTTTATGTTTTGGATGTTATCCATGGATTGCCTATCATTTTGACCTTGGGGGACACTCCCATCAAATGCAGGGCCCTCTTGCACTCTGCCTTCCAAGTAATTTACATCATTCTTATTTACTTTTAACAATTTCTTCCTTGAACTGGATTCAGAGTGAGCATCAAACTTTTCTAGAATAGATGGATCGGGAGATTCAAGCCATTCCTTGAATTTCTGGAGGCCATCTTCCTCAGGAAATGCATGTACAACTTCAATAGCATTAACAATTCCAATCCCACTATACCACAAATTAAAAAATATATATATTAAAGTATCACTACTAACATCTGTTTTCTATATACGAGTATAACAACTTACAGCACATTAAGCCTACAATAGGAAAGAAAAGAAGGAAAGAAAGAAATTTCTCCTGTTGCCCAGAGAGCTTAACAAAAACAATTCCTTGAACTGACCTGATTCCTTCAGTATAATCACTTCCAAGAAGTAAGGCCATATGTATCAATTTTTCTCTGGTCAACCCAAGCTCACTTTCAATATCCTGACAGGTAAAAGAAATTAGCTTGTGAAAAAGCAATTAGTCACATGTTCAAAGAAACAGGAAAAAAAAAACGAAGAAGAAACTTCCAGTTTGTAAATATGGCACTGGGTTTTGTTTTCAGAAGCATTTTTCCATTTTCGCTTCCAAAAGTCTTATATGATTGGCATATAAATAAAAGACCAACAGAGTGCATTTGAAGAAATGCACTAGCTCAAATAGCTTGTTTTCCTTTTTCTCCCCCTAATAAACAAGGGCATCCCCATTGTTCAAAACATTTCTATAATATGTGAGCACCAGTTACCAGAAGCCAAAAACTGAAAAACAATCGCAGAGACCTGGGATACAGATATCAGCACACGTAAAGAGGTTCAATCAAACAAATACTGACACAAGAAGGAAATATTACAACTTTACAAGACATACTATAAATCTCATGATATAACCTTAAATAAGGCATAAAAACAAATAAAGAATTGCAGTGCCAAATTCAAACCTTCATAAAATATGTTTCGACATATTTACGATCATCAAATATATTCTTGTAAACACTTCGTGCACCAAACAGAAAAACATCAGAGTCATCAGTTACAACACCATCAACAAGGTTAGCTAGTTCCATATATGCACATTGGGCTTCTGCTTCCATGGGTGCAATAATATATGGTAAGCCAAACATTTGCAGCAACTCCTGAACATTAACAAAAGGAAAAACAGATACATCAGATTAAATGAACATTTACAACTCCTGAACATTAACAAAAGGAAAAACAGATACATCAGGTTAAATGAACATTTACAACTCAACATTAACAGAAGGAAAAACAGATACATCGGGTTAAATGAACATTTAAATGTTCCCAATAATTGAGAAAGAAAGAGAAACAAACAAATTACGCTTAAATGAAATATCAACATTGTTGAGATTGTTTGGGTGCAAGGGTGTTTTTGTCAATTTTGTTCTTTTGTATTTGGGTGCCCATATGAGGGCTTACTTGTAATTTCTCTCAATAATATAAAACCTCAAATTTGAGAGAGTGAACAGTAACTCTTTCTTCTCCAGTAACTCCCTTTCTCTCATTTCTTCTTCTTCTTGTTTTCTTTCTCAATAATACCCTAGATATTGCAACTTGGTATCAGAGCAACTAGAAGGTCTTCGGAGAGTCTTCCTCTATTGGATTTTGCTTTAAGGGTGAGATGCTGATGTCAGACTACCACTGGATAATATCAGCAGTTCGTACAAAACATATCAAAGTGGATAGATGTTTTATCAAAGAAAGGATAGCTAGTGGAGAGATTTGCCTACCCTTTGCAAGGTTGGAAGACCAACTCGCTGATTGTCTCACTAAAGGCCTTCATCATCCAAAGTTTTCCAAGAACCTAGACAAGTTGGGCACGATTGACATATATGCTCAGCTTGAGGGGGAGTGTTGAGATTGTTTGGGTGCAAGGGTATTTTTGTCAATTTTGTTCTTTTGTATTTGGGCATCGATATGAGGGCTTATTTGTAGTTTCTCCCAATAGTATAAAATCTCAAATTTGAGAGAGAGAACAATAACTCTCTCTTCTCCATTCATAACTCCATTTCTCTCTTCTCTTCTCTTCTTGTTTTCTTTCTCAATAAAACCCTAGATATTGCAACTAACATCAACTCCTAGGCTAGATTACAATATGTCAATGCCAATATTAAAAGAACAGGACTAGGGCAGTCTAGAACCTCTAGACAACCCTGTCAACACAAATTTCGCACTAAATTTGGAGCACAAAAAATAATGAAGACAAATTAAAAGACTTTTTTTTTTTGAGAAATGTAAATGGAGTACAAACGTTTTTTTTTAAGAATACCCCCTGATTCTCATTTCACGGACACAACTAAACTTGCACTTGTAGCTTGTCACATACACGACTCATAAAGCTTGACAACTTTATTTATTTTTTTTTTTTTTGAGAAAATTTAACCAGGATTCATTAAAGGAAGAAGAGGTTCATGAGAAGATGCACAAAGCAGAGGAAGAACCCCTACAAATTACAAAGGAGGAAGCTTATCGCTATACAAATGCTCCAAATACACCACATTTGGCTAAGCCATCTACTGTATCATTGTGTTCCCTAGGAATCCAAGCTTGACGACTTTAATTGTAGGAGGTCCCTTGTAATGATTCGATGAAGATCTTGATTACAACAATTTGATAGAAGATTTCTTGTTTGTAGTAATTTGATGGGAGCTTTCTTTGATTACAGCAACTCAAAGGACCAAATTCTTCGACTCACGTGACACGAGACTGTAGCAGTTTTGAAGCTTCAACGATTGAGAAGCCAAATTTCTAGTTCTTCCTTCTTGCAACAAGAAAAGTTGAAACAAAACTTGGAGAGAGCCGAAGAGGAGAGAATGATTTCAGTTGAACATCTCTCAACATGCACGTGGCTAACAGCATTTAATTTGAAACTTCACCATCAGCAAATGAGCCAGACTTCTTCCAAATTCTTCTGTCTTCTCCCTTCCTTCTCTTATTATTTTTTTTCATCTTCTCTTTTCTGTAGACGAACTAGCTCTCTTCATCCTCCCAGTCACCTCTCAGAGAGAGAGTCTCCTTGCTCTCCTCTCCATTTTATAGGGATGGCTATGTTTGAATTCAAACCCGCCCTAAAGATTTGAATTCAAATGAGAGGAACCATATTCGGCCAGCTATGGTTTCCTTCTTCATTTGACAATAATTTTGATTCTATTATAGGTAATGACTGCCATTTAAATGAAGGGCCCCACAAGATTAATTTGAAAGACATCCAACTTAATGGAATTCTCTTATTTAAAATTTGTATTATTTTGGAAAATTGGCTGGTTTGAGATCTCCAATTAACAGATCGATGATCTTTGTATAAATAAGGTTGATTGGAAGAGGTTTGTAAAGGTGCCACTTGGCAAGAAATTAGAGCCCACAGAAGGAAGGAAATCCATTAATTGAATTAAGCTAATCCTCCTTGAATCAGCCAACCAAATTTTCCTTTTAACCAAATTGTTAATTAGGCATGGTTGCCAATCAATTGGGCCCCACTACATTGATTAGAGAAAACCTCTCTAATTGATTTGAGAGAAAAAAATCTTTATGATTGCCGTGAATGGTGAGCCTGTCTCAACGTGGCAAATGCTCATTGCCTCTACTCAGTTTGGCTTGTACTGGGCCCTACCCAACATACTCTTGGGTTTGGATTTAATGGTACCTCCCCACAAACACATTAGGGAGCCCATTTTCTAGTTAAATTTCACATTGGGTCTCATCCAACATCTTTATTGGGCCCAATTTTTTGTTATTCTTTTCTTAGTGGACCCAATAGCTCCTTTTTATTCAATCTCATATTGGGCCCTATTTATTTCAGTTATTAGGCCCAAAATTTATATATCAACAAATGCACCCCAAGTTGGTGGTTGTTATTGTAATTGGCAATGCAACCACCGGCTTGCAAAGTTTACACTCTTGCAAGCAAGAGCAAGAATTTCTTGGATTGTTCGCAGCCTAAACTAGTGTGGACCATGAGTTTTTTATTATTTTTTAACTACTCATAGTTTATAGTAGAGAATTTTTTGTGCCATCAATAGTTCATACTCTTGCAGGCCACGAGTAGGATTTTTTTTTTGCCATTCACAATTTATACTTGTACGGGTCAAGAGTAGAACAAATAATTTGTTTATTTTGTAACTGCACCTTTTAAGGTTGCCTACGTACCCCTTAGAGGGATCAAGTCATGGTAAAGTTCCTAAAGTAGTTTGTATTTGTGCTTTGGGGCTTTGTAGACAGTTTAGGCTCTTATCTAGGAGCGCTTAGTGGATAGTTTAGGCTCGTGCCCGGGAGAGCATTTTGAGTTGTTTATTAGGTTGAACAGTTCATACTCGTACTCAGGAGTTCTACAAACAATTTATGCTTGTATCTAGGAGCAAATTTTGAGTGGTTTTAAAATGACAAGTAGTTTATACTCGTACTCTTAGAGTTTTGCAGATAGTTTGAGCTCGTATCCGAGAGCACATTTGAGTTACTTTGGAAGTTGAATAGCTTATACTCATACTCAGGAGTCTTGTAGACAGTGTATGCTCATATCTGGGAGCAAATTTTGAGTGGTTTTAAAATGACGAGTACTTTATACTCATACTCTTGGAGTTTTGCAGACAGTTTATGATCGTATCCAGGAGCACATTTGAGTTACTTTTGAAGTTGAATAGTTTATATTCATACTCTTGGAGTTTTGTAGATAGTTTATGATCATATCCGGGAGCACATTTGAGTTACTTTGGAAGTTGAATAGTTTATACTCATACTCAGGAGTCTTACAAACAGTTTATGCTCATATCCGAGAGCATAGATAGTTTAAGCTCATACACAGGAGCGAATTTTGATTTTTCTTTTTTTCTTCTAAAAGATAATTTAGGCTCATATCTGGGAGCATAGATAGTTTAGGCTCATATCCAGAAGCGAATCATGATTTTTCTTTTTTTTCTAAAAGATAGTTTAGGCTAGTGTCTGGGAACATAGATATCCGGGAGCACATTTGAGTTACTTTGGAAGTTGAATAGTTTATACTCATACTCAGGAGTCTTACAGACAGTTTATGCTCATATCCGAGAGCACAGATAGTTTAAGCTCATACCCAGGAGCAAATTTTGATTTTTCTTTTTTTCTTCTAAAAGATAATTTAGGCTCGTATCTGGGAGCATAGATAGTTTAGGCTTATATCCAAGAGTGAATCATGATTTTTCTTTTTTTCCTAAAAGATAGTTTAGACTAGTGTCTGGGAACATAGATAGTTTAGGGTCATATCTAGGAGTGAATCTTGATTTTTCTTTTTCTTTTTTTTCTTAAAGATAGTTTAGGCTCATATCTAGGAGCATAGATAGTTTATGCTCATATCTAGGAGTGAATTTTGATTTTCTTTTTTTTTTCTAAAAGATAGTTTAGGCTCGTATCTAGGAGCATAGATAGTTTAGTCTCATATCCAAGAACGCATTTTGAGTTTTCTTTTTTTTTTAAATATAGTTCAGGCTCATATCTAGGAGCATAGATAGTTTAGGCTCATATCTAGGAGCGAATTTTGAGTAATTTGACTCACTTTCTTTTCACGTAACATGTGATTGTATGCACAGCTACATGTCCTCTAGAAAAGAATTCCTTTTGTATGTACTCTTGTAGAGTAATTGGGAGTTGGGGGACTTGTTTTAAAATTTCATCAGTTACCACTCGTAGTGGTTGGGTAACAATGTTCTTGCCTTGTCTTTTCTTGCTTTTGGGAGGCTTTTGTAATCGAACCCTCCTTTTATTCTTCTTAAATTGTTCATGAGTGAAGGGGATTGGCGTGTCACATGACGCTTCCATCGTGTAATGATGGTCCAATCATCTTTTGAGAGTGATGTGGTGGACTAGGGTGAAAGAATTTCCTTTGGACTTGAAGCCTGTGCTTGTGCTCTATTGAGCAAGAGCAAGAGAAGAGAGGAGAGGAGAAGAGAGAAGAGAGGAGAGTCGAGTGGACTGAAAGCCCTCCAGAATACAGGGGGCGAGTGAAAGAATTATTATTTATACTGGCCCAGTCGTACAATATAAACAAGAGAGAAATTACAACAGTACCCTTGTGGTACTAAACCTGAGTACACAAACAACTGTCAACACTCCCCCTCAAGTTGGAGCATAGATATCAATCATGCCCAACTTGTCACAAAGATCATGATATCTGGAAAGGTTTAAACCCTTTGTAAAGATAAGCTGGTTCTCAGAAGTGACATAAAGGGTACACACTTCGCCTGTGATAACTTTCTCTTTGATAAAATGCTTGTCAACTTCGATGTGCTTTGTTCTATCATGTAGCACCGGATTGGCAGCAATGCTTATAGCTGCTTTGTTATCACAGAATAGAGTAATAGGTTTGGCCACTAGGAAACCCAACTCCCCCAACAAATTCTTTATCCACATGCCTTCAGCAACCCCGTGGGCCATAGCACGATATTCAGCTTCAGCATTGGATCTAGCCACCACATTTTGCTTTTTACTCCTCCATGTAACAAGGTTCCCTCCTATAAAGGTGCAGTAGCCACTGGTAGACTTTCTATCACTTTGGGATCCAGCCCAATCTGCATCTATATAAACTTCAACTTTCAAATGTCCGTGCTTTTGAAATAACAAGCCAGTACCCGGATACTTCTTTAGATATCGGAGGATTCTCTCTGCTGCTTCAAGATGGGAGGACCTAGGAGCATGCATGAACTAACTGAGGACACCAACAACATATGCAATGTCTGGGCGAGTCATAGAAAGGTATAACAATCACCCAACAAGCCTCTGAAACTGTTTCGCATCCTTGAGAGGTTCACCACGGCTGTCACCTAATTTATGGTTGGGGTCAATGGGAGAGTCAACTGGCTTCACCCCCATCTTCCCAGTGTCCTGAATTAAATCTAGGACATATTTCCTTTGAGAAATGAAGATACCCTTCTTTGATCGGGTGACTTCAATTCCAAGGAAGTACCTGGCAGGTCCTAGATCCTTCACTTCAAACTGAGTGGCAAGAAAAAACTTCAATCTCTGAATTTCATCCTCCCAGTCACCAGTAACAATTATGTCATCCACATATACAATTAGAGCAGCAATTTTACCTTCTCTTTTCACAAACAGTGTGTGATCTGATTGACATTGCCTGTATCCTTTCTGCTGAACTGCCACATGGAATCTGCTGAACCAAGCTCTTGGTGATTGTTTCAACCCGTATAAGGACTTCTTCAACTTGCACACTTTTTGTTCATTGCCTTGAGCTAGAAACCAAGAGGTCGAATCATGTACACTTCCTCTTCAAGGTCACCATTCAAGAAAGCATTCTTGATGTCAAGCTGGTGTAAAACCCAATCCAGATTAGCCGCAAGAGAGAAAAGGACTCTAATGGAGTTCATATTGGCAACGGGGGCAAAAGTTTCTGCATAATCAACTCCATACACTTGAGTAAATCCCTTTGCCACTAAGCGAGCTTTATACCTTTCCACTGTTCCATCAGCCTTATGCTTGACTGTGAACACCCATTTACATCCAACTGGAACCTTTCCCTTGGGAAGATCAACAAGTTCCCATGTGCCATTTTTGTGAAGGGCATTAATTTCTTCCTTCATGGCATTTGTCCATTCAGGAACTGAAAGAGCTTCTGCCACATTCTTAGGGATAGGGACACTGTCAATAGAGGTAAGGAAAGCACGGAATGAGGATGAAATGTTCTCATAGGAGACAAAATTGGAAATGGGATGTTTAGTGGTGCACAATCTAACACCCTTCCTGTGAGCAATAGGACGGTCAAGATCATTAGTAGTAGAGGAATCATTTTCAATAGATTCAAGGACATCATTGGGAGCCAAAATACCCGAGTAAGTATGATCCTCCCCCGAGGAGTCTGGTGGAACTGGAGGTACAGCTTCCGGATTCTCTACAGCTCTTGAATTTGGTTGGCCTTTGCGACGACGAGAAAAAATACGAAAAGGCGGAGAGTCAGGAAGAGAAGGAAGTTGAACCAGTTTCTCCTCATGCCTACACTCCCCATGAGGAGAAACAGGAAAGAAAGGCTCATCTTCAAATAAAGAAACATGGAGACATAGAATTTCCGAGAAACATGACCAAAACAACGGTATCCCTTTTGAGTGAAGGAGTAACCAAGAAATATGCAAGAGATAGCACGAGAATCCAATTTCCCACGGATGGGAGACAGATTTTGTACAAAACACCGGCAACCAAAGGCACACGGAGGAATAGAAAGAAGAGGAGCCTTAGGAAAGAGAAGTTGATGTGGGGCTTTGTACTCTAACCGACGAGAGGACATACGGTTTATAAGGTAGGTGGAACAAAGAACGACTTCAAGCCAAAAACGTATGGGAACATTCATATGAAGTAGTAAACCCCGAGCCACTTCAAGGAGATGTTGGTTCTTCCATTCGGCCACACCATTTTGTTGTGGCGTGCGGGCACAAGAGCTACGGTGAAGGGAACCACGCGAAGCAAAAAACTCCGTGAGGTCATTATGAAAAAATTCTTTTGCATTGTCTGATTGAAAAAATTGGATTTCAGTTTGAAATTGAGTGAAGACCATCCGCTGGAAATCTTGAATGATTTTTGGTACATCTTCCCTGGTTCGCATCGGGTAAACTCAAGTATATCTAGAATAATCATCAATGAGGATAATGAAATACTTGTAGCCACTCTCAGATGGTAAGGTAACAGGGCCCCATATATCAGAATGAACAATGTGAAAAGAAGATTCATATTTACCATTTCTTTGAAGAAAATGAGTTCTACAATGTTTACTTAACTGACACGTTTGACAAGAAAAATCAGAAACAGACATTGACTTAAACAGTTCTGGGAATACAACTTTCAAAGACTCAAAAGACAAATGACCAAAACGACAATGCCATAAATAGACTTTTTTCTTACAGGACTGACTCATAGACTATGTAACATGAAGGCCAACCTTATTCTCCAGCATGTAAAGTCCATCAGCTATACGACCCCTACCAATCGTCCTCCCCGAGGCCAGATCCTGAATCACACAATGAGAAGGGAAAAAAATCACTGAGCAATTCAAGGAATTAGTAACACTACTAACAGAGAACAAATTAATGGGAAATTTTGAAACATGAAGGACATCAGAAAGGGTAAGACCAAGAGGAAGAGAGAGTTCCTTGACCAGCTATGGAAGTGTATGATCCATCGGCTAGTCTCACCTTGTCTCTTCCAGAAAGAGGGTGATAGGTTTGAAAGTAAGAGGACGTACCAGTCGTGTTTTGACGCTCCAGAATCAATGATCCATGGAGAGTCAGGGGTGTGAGAAGCAACATGGAAAGCAGTGGCAAGGTTACCTGACGTAGATGCAAATGAGGTTGAGGGAGGAGCATCCATCTGACGAATTGCTCTACCATAGAGCTCTAAATGGTCACGGAAGGAATTCATAATGTCCTCCCTCGAGTCAGGTCCAGTGAGATGTGTCTGAGTCACAGTAGAAATGGGGGGCTGATTCTCCCGAGTAGCCATGTTGGCCATGTGATGTTTCTTTGTACCTTGCTGTCCGGACTTCTTATTCACCTCTGAACCTTGCTTCTTAGTCAGATCTTGAGCCCATTTTGGTTTCCCATGAAGATCCCAACAGGTATCTTTGGTGTGTCGGGGTTTCTAGCAATGAGTGCACCACAATTTGTCCTTATCTTTTGTTTTTTTCTAAAGATCTCTTTTCCGGGAGGAAGATCCCACACCAGTAGAGACACCCCCTTTTGCTACCAACACAACAGCATCGCCACAAGGGTTGTTCATCAAATTTCTCCTACTTTCTTCAGACTGTACAAGAGCATAGACTTCCTGAACAGATGGGAGATCCTTAGAGCTAAGAATCTAAACCCTGATAGATTCATACATAGGATTCAGACCATGTAAGAATGCAAACACCCTTTGCTGGGAGACAAGCTGCTTGTACTTCTTAACATCCTCATCACACTTCCAATCCACACTCTGGTAGTGATCCAACTCCTTCCAGACAGATGTTAAGTCAAAGT
Organism: Nelumbo nucifera; assembly: GCF_055504915.1. Taxonomy (NCBI): domain Eukaryota; kingdom Viridiplantae; phylum Streptophyta; class Magnoliopsida; order Proteales; family Nelumbonaceae; genus Nelumbo; species Nelumbo nucifera. The sequence goes on along the minus strand of NC_142652.1, from coordinate 12,663,528 downwards.
AATAAACCGATAAACACCTATCCCCCTGTCTACAAGTAGAAGATGTTGTCTGCAGTTGATAAATTTTGGCATAGTGTCGCAATTCTGAATATGTAGACTTTGCTTGTTCCCAGATTTCATTTGCAGTTTCAGCCCACATGAAATTCTTCCTTATTTGAGGTTGCATGGAAACCAAGAGCCAGGACATAACAATACTATTCTCCTTATTCCATCTATCATATTCAGCACTCCCAGAGGATGGTTCTTTTATCCTCCCATTAATATAGCCTATCTTCCCCCTTGCAGTGATGTATAATTTGATCCCTCTTGACCACTCTAGGTAATTTAAACCATCAAGAGGGACAACAGCCATAGGAAAGGATAGGTCACCCCCACCCATTCCATTCAGCATTGAGGAAACTCTAGATGTGGCTAAATCTTCACTGCCCATGATATCAGAATAAAAATGAAACAGCAACCAAATGAGTACAGCCATACAAGGCTATTGCAGAAATAGGTCCTTCTGACCTCCGGTTTCACTGAGAGTAAAAAACAGAACACTGCTGTTGCAGTACAAGAACAGGTCCTTCTGACCTACAATTTCACTGAGAACAAACAAAAAACTGAACATTGCTGTTGCAGTACTAAAACAGGTCCTTCTGACCTACGGTTTCACTGAGAACAAGTATGAACACTGTTGTTGCAGTACAAGAACAGGTTTGTATGACCGATTTTTTTAGGAATCAAAACAAAAAACACTGCAGTTGCAGTACATCACTAGGTCCGAATGACCTAATCAGTAGGTTGATAGCCAACCAGTCGAGGAGATCAACAGGGTAGCCGAACAGTCAATCAATAAGATTATAATGGAACAGATTATAATGGAACAGACAATCAACAGTCCACAATACCAAGAAAAAAAGAGTTGAATACAATTACTTTGTTAAGGAATACAGTCACTCAACAATTCATCAATCGGCTGAACAGACAATCAGTAGGGCAGCCGAACAGAAGATGACCAGTACCTCTTTTAGTTTCAGATGATGGTCTCCCTGTAAACCAGAACTCCCTCTACGAACCTCAAACAATAGGCAGCCGAACAGAAGATGACCAGTACCTCTTTTAGTTTCAGATGATAGTCTCTCTGTAAACCAGAACTCCCTCTACGAACCTCAAACAATAGCCTCTCTACAGTCGAGCAGACAAGAGGTGCATCTTCTGGGCTGGAAGATGAAAAGACTCTGTAATTTCTGGGTCGAACTGATTACACCAGATTAGGAGTTCGATGGAGACAGCTCTAGGAGATGAAAGGTCACTATTCCTTCTGGGTCGAACTAGATGCAACAGCAGTTTACTTGACACCACCCTTCAGGCCTGGACAACTTGCTCTGATACCATGTTGAGCAAGAGCAAGAGAAGAGAGGAGAGGAGAAGAGAGAAGAGAGGAGAGTCGAGTGGACTAAAAGCCCTCCAGAATACAGGGGGCGAGTGAAAGAATTATTATTTATACTGGCCCGGTCGTACAATATAAACAAGAGAGAAATTACAACAGTACCCTTGTGGTACTAAACCTGAGTACACAAACAACTGTCAACATGCTTGATTTAGTACTTCCCCCAATTATGGCAACAAGTAGAAGGGTCACTAGGGATATGTGTTTGATTTAGTGATGCCCCCGGTGTAAGTGCATAGATGACAGGATGATGAGGGCATTGGAAAGCTATAACGGTTGTCATGTTGATGGCCGCTATATCCTCACTCGGATCTAGTTTGATCACTCCTGACTCAGTCAATTGCATTATCTTGTCTTTGAGGACAACATTTTTCAATCGGGTGGCTGATTACCCAATGGTAACGACAATACCTTGGATGGTCAATATGCCCTTCTTTTAGACGTTTACAATCAAGGAGTTCTATAAGCTTTTCGATTAGAATAGCATCCAACATTTTTGGGACATTTGAGTTGGGGAATGAATACACCTCCGCTTCCAATTCCGTAAGAGTGAGTTTTGGATTTTCTCTCTTGTTGAATACTTGATTTTATTTCTTTCTTGTTTTTTTCTTCCCAATAACCTTGAGAGGGGCTATTGAGGTTGCTAGAACTTGCATCAGCCTAGACAATTTTGTCTCATTTTCACCATCTTTCTTTTCCTTTTCCCTTTGGAAATCATCCAAGTGATGTTCTCCAAAGGTAGCCAAACTAAGTTCCATGTCATGGGCGCGGGTGGCCAATTCCTCAAATGTTCGGGGTTTTATCCCTTAAGGATGTAATGCAAACCCCAATGCATGCCTTGAATACAAGTATCAATAGTTGAAATTTCTAAGAGTTTGTCCCGATAGTTAAGGTAGAGGTTTCTCCACCTGTCGATGTAGTCAACGACTGGTTCATCTTTTTTTTGTTTTGTGGTAGTGAATTTGTACATGCTTACAATACATCGAGTACTGTAGAAGCGACCCAAGAACTTTCTTTCTAATTGATCCCAACTATCGATTGATCTGAAAGGGAGGTCAAAGTACCAGTCAAAAGCATTTCCTCGTACAAATCGTACAAATTGCTTTACCATTAAATCACCGAAAGTTCTGGCATTGTTGCATGTCCCTACGAAGTTAGCAATATGTTGCCTAGGGTTACCTTTCCCGTCAAATTGTTGAAACTTCAGGGGTCGATACCCTAATGGCATGAGCATATTATCAATGCGTTCAGTATATGGCTTAGAATACACCGAGGATGATTGTGAGACACCTCCATACTGAGCACGTATCGTGTCAGCTATCATGTCTTGGAGTTGTTGTACTGAGAGGGACGTAACCGAGGCATGCTGGGCATTCCGTATGTTAATACGTTCCGGCAACTCTCAGGGAGAGTTTACTTGTAGGGTGAAACCTAGTGGGTATGAAGGCCCTTGACTAGATGCCATTATTTGCATTTGTTCCATTCGGTTCATGAGAGAAGCAATTTGAAGGTCTTTCTCTTCTACCGTCTTTGTTAACTTAGCGATGGCTGCATCCATTTCAGCAACTGTAGTAGCTCCCGCGATCATAACGGGTGCTACCGAAGTGTAGGAGCGTGTTTGTCTATAATCGGACCCTCCGGTCTTAGGGGAATTGGGATGAGAGTCGGTACTAAATTCCACATCCGACACAGGTATTTGTCCACTTAGATGCTCAAGTAGAGTTGTTGAGATCAACTCTTTTCTCAAAACTACCCCTTTCTTAGTAGTGTCATTCGCCATTGGTAGCCTTAAAGGTTCCGTTTTGGTGTTTTGGATTTTTGAAGGGACCCCTAGAGTTGTACAGGGAGCAAGAGATGCAACCAATTGTGAATTCTTGGACCTCGTCATGAATCGAGTGGTTGGTCTCTCGTACTTAGAAGTTGGCAAAGCACTTGAACTAGATGAACTTGTACTATAAGTTGCATTTTTCTTGTTGTCAGTGACACTAGAAATGACTTTCTTTGGAGCCACATGTCCAAGCTGCTTACAAAAACTTGATGTGCCGACTTGAGAGATGAGAGGAAAGAGATGTCCCACCAAGCGTGCTAGAAATTTGTCGACACAAATTTCGCACTAAATTTGGAGCACCAAAAATAATGAAGACAAATTCAATTTTTTTTGAGAAATATAAGTGGGATACAAACTCTTTTTTTTTTTGAAGAATACCCTCTGATTCTCATTTCACAGACACGATTGAACTTGCATTTGTAGCTTGTCACGGACATGACCCGTAAAGCTTGACGACTTTAATTGTAAGTCCCTTGTAATGATTCGATGAAGATCTTCTTGACTACAACAATTTAATAGAAGATTTCTTGTTTGTAGTAATTTGATGGGAGCTTTCTTTGATTACAGCAACTCAAAGGACCAAATTCTTCGACTCACGTGACACGAGACTGTAGCAGTTTTGAAGCTTCAACGATTGAGAAGCCAAATTTCTAGTTCTTCCTTCTTGCAACAAGAAAAGTTGAAACAAAACTTGGAGAGAGCCGAAGAGGAGAGAATGATTTCAGTTGAACATCTCTCAACATGCACGTGGCTAACAGCATTTAATTTGAAACTTCACCATCAGCAAATGAGCCAGACTTCTTCCAAATTCTTCTGTCTTCTCCCTTCCTTCTCTTATTATTTTTTTTTATCTTCTCTTTTCTGTAGACGAACTAGCTCTCTTCATCCTCCCAGTCACCTCTCAGAGAGAGAGTCTCCTTGCTCTCCTCTCCATTTTATAGGGATGGCTATGTTTGAATTCAAACCCGCCCTAAAGATTTGAATTCAAATGAGAGGAACCATATTCGGCCAGCTATGGTTTCCTTCTTCATTTGACAATAATTTTGATTCTATTATAGGTAATGACTGCCATTTAAATGAAGGGCCCCACAAGATTAATTTGAAAGACATCCAACTTAAAGGAATTCTCTTATTTAAAATTTGTATTATTTTGGAAAATTGGCTGGTTTGAGATCTCCAATTAACAGATCGATGATCTTTGTATAAATAAGGTTGATTGGAAGAGGTTTGTAAAGGTGCCACTTGGCAAGAAATTAGAGCCCACAGAAGCAAGGAAATCCATTAATTGAATTAAGCTAATCCTCCTTGAATCAGCCAACCAAATTTTCCTTTTAACCAAATTGTTAATTAGGCATGGCTGCCAATCAATTGGGCCCCACTACATTGATTAGAGAAAACCTTTCTAATTGATTTGAGAGAGTTTAAGTGATTTGACAAAAAAAAAAAAAAATCTTTCTGATTGCCATGACTGGTGGGCCTGTCTCAACGTGGCAAATGCTAATTGCCTCTACTCAATTTAGCTTGTAGTGGGCCCTACCCAACATACTCTTGGGTTTGGATTTAATGGTACCTCCCCATGAATACAATAGGGAGCCCTTCATTCTTTTCTTAGTGGACCCAATAGCTCATTTTTATTCAATCTCATATTGGGCCCTATTTATTTCAGTTCCTGGACCCAAAATTTACATATCAACAAGCCCCTCCAAGCCCTTTACAGTTTTGCTATCACCAGGTGTGAAAATTCTTTGAAAAAATAAATAAGTAAACAAAACCATTTTTAACATTTTAAGCCATTGAACCCAGACAGTCTTTCTCCCTAAACTGAACAATATCAACAAGCTTTCTCATTCAAGGCATTGTTAACTTAAAAAAGTTGTTATTTAAACTGTTAATTATCCAAATAAGAACTATTAAACTGTTTGAGTTATTACTAACAAGTCATAGAACACTTCATATATCAACAGCATAAAAAACAATTTTAAGAAGCCGTAACTATTAATCCAAACACTGAAAGAGAAGCAATAAATGAATTAACCTACTGTAAAATCAAAGAGAAGCTTGATTTTTTGTAAGAAACTGAAGTGGAGCTCTAATAGGACACTCCATGTGTCCATATCAAGATAGGAACAGACTGGATTGATTCTTCGAGAACATATCAAGAACTCAAAGTGACAATTTGTAACACAGTATAGTCCAGGTTGTATTGACAATAATATGGTACCACATTCACTTGCTCCAACAAGCAGAGGTTAGTAGTTTCATCATGCTTTGTTATATCATCAATACTATATTAGCCGGACATATTCCATTCAGTGTAAAAGAAGAATATGTCATTAATGGTTTTACTTCTTCAAAGGTAGACAATATAGCCTTGATTTTCAATAAAACAAGAATAGATTTATCAAACAATAGCATGAGAGCATGATACCAAACCTGACATTCTGCAAACATCTCACCACTGACAGACTCTGCATTACGTTCAAGCTTTCTCTGTTCCTCTCCTAGATGCATACGTTCTTGACTTAAAGTTTGCATTTCATCATCCAGAATAGCCCTAGAGGCTTCAATATGGACTTCCATGTTGTCCTCAATCACAGATTTATCTCTATAAGGTGTTCTTCCATCAGAAAAAGCATCATACTTTTCATCCGTAACTGGATTGTTCTTTATTTCAACATCATTTTCCATTTTCTCCACAGAAATTTCCTCCCGAGGAATGATGTTTTCATTGACCTCATGGGAAGAACATGGAACAGGTCCACATTCATGCTGGGCAGCACCAACAAGACTATCATCAGGCATAACCGTTAATTCTGTTGCAGAAACATGAGAATCATCCCTAGAAGAACCATCCATGGCTTCTGTGACACTAGCTAAAGCACCACCATCATCAAAAGCATCAAACTTCTTGTCAGAAGCCAAATGGATTTCCTTTGGCTCAATGGGACTAACTGGACCTATATTTGATTTCTCTAGAGAAAACCTCCTTTTTTCACTCTCTTCTTGACTTAAAGATTGAAGGCCAGGTACTAGGTACAATTCATCAGTCAAAGTTTCCTTCTCATTAGTTTCTCCTAGAGCCATGGATGATGACAATTGCCCCATTGGAGTATCATTACTTGGTGGGACATCTTTTGAAACCACATTATTCAGCTTTTCAAATTCGCCAGCAGCCCCATATGAAGATTGAATTTGTTGATTATTAGATTCTAATGGCAATTTAAGGGAGTCAACTGTGTCTTTTACAAGATCCAAAACTTGAGCAGGAAACTCAAATGCTGTATCTTGAGTAGTAATTTCAATATTTGCAGGATGCATACCAGTAGGCTTCTCTTTTCTGAAATCCTCAAGATTTCTCTTTATTGCTTCTTGGATCTCAGCTGCTTCTTCTAAACAACCTTTTGAAACAGTTTTCTTATTCTCAGTTGGGGGTGGAGAAACATTTTCAGGATAATTGCAAACTCCTTCCCAGTCTAGTTCACTATCGTCATTAATATTGCTTTCGGAAAAACATTCATGACTTCCCTTATTAACATCTTTGACATTTCCTTCCTCCCAAGAACAATCTGAATCTACATCACAAGGCTGTTTTTCTGAAGAAGTAATTGCAGTATAAGGAATCATTACTGAATCCCCCACTACTAAACGAGCAAATACATCATCATCATTAGCATCTCCTGCATGCTCTTCCCTAACATCGTCTTCAAAGGATATCACCATGGTATTTCCATTTCCAAGTATAGAATGTTCATGAAGATGATGATTGTCCCCCTGTGGCAATATACCCTTTTCACCAATTAGGTTATTTCCTACATTTGAAGCTTCTCCATGTTGGTTATTTTTTACAGTATTTTCTTGGATACGAAGTACTTCATTGACAATAGAATCTGATTTTGCAAAATTCTTTTCTCTCATCTTTTCCTGTTCAATCTCTTTCATCAAATCCAAATTCCGCTGTAGATCTCGGGTCATACGAATGCCCATGGCTCTTAGTCTGCTAACACGCACACATCCCCTCTCGTCAAGATATGTCTCAACATCATCTTCAAAACCCCTTTCAGAATCACCCACGGCAGATCCCATTGCTGAATTACAATGAGCAGCAGAAGAACAATTCACAGAATTTAAGAAACTGGACCCATTCCCTACAGTCTGGTTTTCCAGGCCTCCTCCAGTTTGGTTGACTCCAGCTGATGTGAGCATCCTGATTAATGTAAGCATCTCAGTGGCACTGCTAGTTTATCTGGTAAGAAGCCAAAGTATATATCTAACACAGGTTTAACTTAAAGTTGCGGATACACCCATTCATTTATAAAGAATGCATACAGAGAGATTCTATGGTGTAAAATATGCATAGGCAAACATCAACAGTATCTGATTACTAACTCTTTGTTGCCGGTAAATGACGATGAAAATATGAATTCTCTATTGGCTTCAGAAGCTATCCGTGAAGTCTGCACCCCACCAATTCCCCTTCCAGCAGCTGATTTCTGCACTTCATCTATCTCTCGACGGAAAGCCACAGTTTTTAGATAAGCTTGTATTTGTAGCTCAGAAAATTTTGCAGGGGCCTAGATGCATAAAGGAAATCAAGCAACAAATCAGCTTTCTAAGAAAGTAACTCATCTAAGAGAAATATAAATAGGAAAATTTCTATCACTAAATAGTTAATGGTTTGACATAATAGAGGAACCAATCTCCTTAAGGTCACCTAGGTACTAATAGTATATCTTAATAGAATTCAAATAAATAACAGAAGAATTGAGATATTATAGCCACCAAATACTGTCTTTGACATGGAAAGAATTGCAGCATCTGGTTCATAAAAATTGCATTTTGCTTGAGGCAGAAAATATTTCCTGGAAATTGAAGGCTAACAGTAACAATCCCAAAAAAAAAGGATTATAGTATTTTCTGGAGATCGAAGTTCATAATAAAGCAATATTCACTGTCAGGAGTGTCAATTAACTAAAACCAGTCAACGATAATTATCCTTTTTAAGCATAAACACTCCCCTCCATATCATCTCTCAAATTCTGAGATAAAAAAAAAATGGAGAAGTACGGATACACCCAATGCAGATTTCTGATTCCCACTGCACAGCTATAAACATTCAAAACGTCAAAAAACCACACCCTATGCACCCATACCCGCCCATGAATTGGCATCAATTCCAAGCTGGCACCTACCCCAAATTTACTTTGAACCTACAAATTCTGACACGGGGGTTATCGGTCATTCTCCCAAAAAAAAATGGTGGGGGGTGGGGGGAGAGCACCTATACTATACCTGAAAACTTGAGAAGTCTCAAATGAAACAGTTGGATGTGCTTTCACTGCTTCATTAGTGTCTCATTTTGAAAATGTAGTGTGTCTAATTGTCCCATTTACTAATGCAGAGAGACTTATTTACTATTTTCACTGTATCAAATATAACTAGCATTCATCTATTTAACATGCATTCAACTTCTTATTGAAATTCACTTCATGGGTGATAACTTATTAGCATAATCCTTTGAAATCACCAGTCTGAACAAAAATAATTGATGCTTTACCATATCAAAATTGGCTAAATATCATATATAATCCTACTGCTAAAACTTGCATACAATATGCTTTGGCGCAACCATTTTGACATTCCTTTAACATAGAAACTGAAAACATGAAAAATCATAAACTATATGCCGATTTTTTTTTCTTTTTGATACCACCACACCTGGCACCTCTATGAACATGGAATGATGAAAAGGAAAAGAAACAAGTGGGGAAATTTTTTGGCATAGGCCACTGACTTTGGCTGCACAACTGGGTAAGATCTCAGACATTGGCAACAAATTACCAAGCTACAGCAGCTGGATGCAAGGGTTTCATTAGGTTTTTTTTTTTGAAACTGTAGGTAAAGTATTTCATTAAAATCAAAATGTCAAAATACAATGAAGCCCCTGTACAATGAGAGACTGAACAGAGGATATACAATTCTGCCATGCCCAATTCCCAGAACAAAACTATCCACTGCTTACAAAAAGGAAATCAAAAAAAAAAAAAAAAAACGAATGAAGGAGATCAGCAAACTCTGTGGCAGATAGCTTGGCAAAACAGGGGACATTCAGGTAAACTTATTTTGGGCTGTACTGTAACTCTTGATGTTGTTTTGGGGTCAACAATCTTTGTCTGAGTGGCTGACAATGTAAGATGTTTATTTGATATCCTTGATGAAAGTTACCATCTCCAATCAAAAAAAAAAAAAAAATCAACGAGAATGTCTATTTCTAAATAAAGGGTGAACTGCCAACCATGAATGAGCCATCCCCAGTATTTTGCTTAAGATTACTTCCTTTGAGGTCTGATTCCCTTCAAATATTCTACTGTTTCTTTCACACCACACAGCCCAGAAAACTGCTGAGGGAAGTATGCTCCATGCTACCTTTCCGGGCCTACTTAATCCTTCTAGACACCATGCCTCTATGAATCCCTTCACATCAGCTGGAAACACAGCTTAACACCAAACAGACCTAACAGTCTTAACCAAATCCAGTTAGTAAAGTCACAGTGAATCAGCAAATGGCTAGACGACTCAACATTTCCATTGCATAAAGGACAAGCCAAATCTGCCACCTCCTAAGCCTCTTCTGACTAAATTCTCTTTGGTTAGGATCTTGTCCAGAGCACTGCTGACCATACAAAGAAGGTCAGTTTAGATGGTACAGCTTTGATCCATATCCTGTCACTTGGAAAAGAAGTGGTATCCTCCCTTGATACATATTTGAAAAATGATTTTACAGAAAAACTACCCGATTGCTCAAACATCCAATTTCTTTTAGCTTCCCCTATTCCAGTCATCTCTGAGTCATATAAAATCTGGAGCAAGCTGATTAGAGAAGTCACCTCCCAACCGTTAAAGTTCCTCCTAAATTGAGGGTTCCACAAGCAATATCCACTCTGTCTTTCCAAATATTCAGCTACAGTTGCATTCTTATTTGTAGCTATTTCAAACAGATCAGGAAATATGGTCATCAAAGGACCTTCTTCACACCAGTGATCCTTCCAAAAGAGAACCCTCCAGCCATTTCCCACTTTATATTTTATGAACTTCAAAAACTGAGGTTGTATTTTCTGAACTGCCTTCCAATTTGAACATCCATAGGATGATCTGACCTCCTCTGTTTCCCACTCCCTGCTACTAGACCCATACTTGGCTACAATTAACCTTCTCCACAGGCTATCTGACTGCTCATTAAATCTCCATAACCGTTTTTCAAGCAATACAGTGTTTACATATTTCCCTAGACCCCCATTAGCTTTGGAGCAGCAAATTTTCCTCCAGTTACCAAGGGTTCATTAGTTAATAAAGGAGCTCTTCAAATGAGATCAATGGATTCATTAGTGGGTCCAGAGAGTGTTGGTCAGGATAATGGACCCTGAGTATTTGCACTCAGAACCCTAATCAACAGGCTCAATGAGCATGTGTCACCTCAAAAGTTGTTTTGATATTTTAATGAATAAGCAAACACAGGTAGTTTTATTTTTTATTTTTTTTATCAATAACAGATTCATTCAATTCATTGAAATATCAAAATATTTACAGCAAGGAAAACAAGAACTCTTATCTTCCGAATACAACTTAAACCCTCCAAAGAGAGAAAAAGAGAAAAAGAGAAAAAGAGAAAAAGAGAAAAAGAAAAAAGAAACAAAAGAAACAATTAAGTTACAGCTTAGCCCAAAACATTGCTTCCCTTTCTATCCCTTGTTTAGCTAATCCATCAGCTAAAGAGTTAGCTGATCTCTTAACCCAACTCATCCTGATTTCCATCTCCCGCACCAGCCACCTGAATTTCCTCTTCTCATTTCTGTAGTTCCATAAACCGCAGTCATCTTTAACCAGCCACCCTATCACCACCTCCGAGTCCCCTTCAATTATGAGCTTCCTGACATTCATCTCCTTGGCTTTCTGAACTCCTTCCATAACTGCCAAGATCTCAGCTCTAAGGGAATCCCCCACACCAATTGAGCTTGAGAACAGGGCATAAATGACCCCGTTCTCATCCCTAAAAACACCTCCAATCCCTGATTGTCCCGGATTCCCCCTACAACTCCCATCAAAATTTAACTTTAACAAGCCAGCAGGTGGGGGAGTCCAAGACACCCTTATTATTGGTTTGACCTAAGTGCAATTTGTAATCTCACCCCACTTTCTCAACATGTCTTCCACTGTAACATGGTTTCTTGTTTTTTAATTCCCATTGTAACATGGTTTCCTGTTTTCCTTCTGAATGTGAATAGTGGTTGCCTACATGGGAAGTTTTATTATTACATTTTTTTTTATAATTGAAAGAAATTTATTAATCAGCAATGATAAATAGTACAATGTCCCCAAGGAGAGGCACGAGATGCAACCTCTCTAAGTTAGTTAAGTACAGCTTTCCAGTATACTATAACGAGTTACAATGTAGCACAAAAAAGATCCTCCTTGGAAACCCCCTGTTTGGCCAAAGAATCAGCCATAGTATTAGCTGGCCTGCTTACCCATTTTACCTCAACTCTCATATTACTAGTTAACCACTTTACATTTTTAATGAGGTCTTTGTAGCCCCAAATGGTAGCATCCGGGTTTAGAAGCCACCTTGTTACCTCCTAAGAGTCCCCTTCAACTAGGAGATGCTCCACCCCAAGCTGGTTAGCGATCTGAATTCCTTGTACTGCAGCTAGTATTTCTGTCCTTGTAGAGTTCCTTGTACTGCAACTAGGAGATGCTCCACTCCCACCGGTCCTGAGAATAAGGAGATGGCGTTGCTGTCCTTATTCCTCAGGACACCCCCTATACCTGAAGGCCCAGGGTTACCTTGGCTGCTTCCATCAAAATTTAACTTGATGACACCTTCTGGAGGCGGATCCCATTCTAACAAACTTCTATTCTTCTTGGTAGAGGTATTAGCTATTACTAACCAATTCCTCCACAGGTCATCAAAAGACAAATCAGCAAATATATCCAAGGTTTTCAGCCAATGTATTGCTCTTGTTAGGATATAGTCATTCACTTCATTTAAGCTTCTTTCCTTCTCTAAGAAGACTCTTGCATTCCTTTCCTCCCAGAGAGTCCAAAAGGTGGCTGCCCTGACACATTTCCACATGAACTTGCCTCTTCTAGTGTGCCATACAAAAAAAGATGGGTTAAAAAACAAACTCAAATCAGATGGCAGAGACCACCTACCTCCAAATAAAGGCTCCAACTCCATAAGGTTGTTGTAGCAAAGGAACAAGAGATCATCAAATGGAAACAATCCTCATTCTAGGCCTTACACAAGGAACACCAGTTCGGGGAGAGACAAAGAAAGGGTCTCTTTTTCTGCAAGTTTTCCGAAGTATTGATTTTCCCATAATAGACTTCCCAGCAGAATACAGCAATTTTTGGAGGAATAGGTCACGCCCAAACTTCTTTGAAAGGAAACCCTTGGGAATTGGGGTTGGAACTGAGGGATTTTAGAAAAGAAGAACAAGTAAAGGTACCTTTTGGAAGAGGAGTCCAAACTCTTTGATCAGAAGAAGTGGGGTCCAAACAAACTGACTCAAGTAAGTGAAGTAGCTCAGTGACACAAATCGACTCACCATCCCTTAATCCCCTACAAAATCCAAAATCCCAATTTAAAGACATGGGAATAAATGGGTTCGGGAGAAAATTTGCAATTGGCTCATTTTTGTGAAGGGAGAGAGAGTAAAGCAAGGGGAATCGATTGAGAAAAGAGCAATATTTATTGAGAAAAGAAAGAATGCTACAAAATGGGCTTTTCTTGCTGGGCAATGGGTTAATTTGTCCAATTGTTAAAGCTAAAAGAAGCAAGGATTGTCTGACCCAACTGAAGACACATCCAGCCTTCAATTGCTAATAAAAGATCCATCTTCAAAATCTCCATTTGGCACAAGCATAATTGTTTGGTAAGCTTCTTCCTAGAATTTTGATAACCATTTCAAGTCAAGCAGCTCACTATTAGAATATCAAGTAAATGTACTCCACAAACTTTCATGCAACAATTCTCATCAACAAGGACTCTGAGAACAAAGTTCAACAATCTCATTAGTAGCCCATTTTTATGTGGTTATCTCTATTAGGAATGGTGTGTCTAGAGGAAAGTATCAAATAAAATGGTAATCACATGCAACTATGCTGGAAATAACAACTGAGAACTAAATAATATTTTATCAAACAAAGTAAAAAAATCAAAACAGAAAAAAAAAAAAAGAATTGGACAGATTTCTCATGGACGACCGAATATGGCTCCAGGACTCCCAACATCACACCAATAAAATCCATTGTTGTCAAAGGCCTACATGGAGAATATTAGGATGGCCAGATAATACATAATCATAAAATTTGGAGGAAATGATGAATCAGTTTTCATGTTTCAACAACTAAGTAACAGACAACAGAGACAGGATATATAATCTGAAAACTGTTTGGTAGTTTTCATATCTAACATTTCAACCTGTTTCATAATTCTACAAGAAGTTTTTTTTTATTGGAAACGGTAACTTCATTAAATAACTTTCCAGATTTAAGTACAGCTGTCAACCCCTAAGTAGGTGTTGAGCCCCAGTTATCTTTCTTACAAAACTGCCCAGAACATACTCTCCCTCACAGTCCCTTGTTTAGCCAACGTGTCAGCTAAACCATTAGCTGATCTCCTTGTCCATTTGAAGCATGCACCGATCTCCCTTGTTGTATTGTGGATTTCCCTAATGGGCTGTCTATAAATCCAGGCTCCCAACTTACCAGATTGCAGCCACTCGATCAACAATTTAGAGTCTCCCTCAATCTCAATTTGGTGTAACCCCAACTGTTTTGCATATCTTACACCTTGAAGCAAGGCCATCACCTCCGCTCTCAATGAGTCCCCCACTCCTATTGGTCCCGAAAACAAAGCCACAATTCTGCCATTTTCATCTCTGAAAACTCCTCCTATACCTGAAGGGCCGGGTTACCTCTTGAACTCCCATCAAAATTCAATTTCACTCTTTGTTGTGTTGGTGGGGACCACAATTCCTGCACAATAGGTTTCATGGAAGTTGTAGAAGCCACCACTTCCCAATTCCTATAAATGTCTTCAACTGAGAAGTCTTTAAACAAATCCAAAGTTTTCAACCAATGAATAGTCATAATAATTATCCTTTCTACAATTGCCTCCTTGGACTTCTCCACGCCTTTAAAGATTCTATTATTCCTTTCTTCCCAAACTGACCATAACATAACTGCTATTGTTCACAAGGCTCAAACAAGTTTGGTAGTATAATAACAACTAATTTGTTCTTATAACTTGGTGGGAATGGAATTTGAAACCATCATTGTGCAAGTTTCCTGAATCTCTAAGGGCCAAGGTTTTTATATGTAACTGAATTCAGAAAGGTATTGAATTTAAGAATTGAAATGGGCAGTTGTTGGAATGTGTAAAGTGAACAAAGTTGGGAAATGGGCAAAATGTGTAAAGCCGGAGTTACTTAAAGCCCACCACTGCTAATATAAGTTAAAGGCCAACCAATGCGGGGTCGGAGATGGAAACTTCATAATTCGTTGTCGTTTTCATTGAGCTTGAGACCAAAAGAACACCAGTTTACATAATATGCAAAAGGTGCAACTCTTTGAAATGCTGATGGGTACTCACCTAGTCATTTTGTCCCTAGGGCATGGTATTCAAGAGTTGCAGACAGGCAAGCCCTCAAATAACTGAATAAGAATCAGATCCTAACTTACAGTTCTTTGCAAGGAAAAAAATAAGGGGAATAAGAAGACTTACCGATGAACTCAGTAGAAGCCTCTTCCACGAATCGCAGAAGATTGATTTAGTAGACTGATTTGCGATTTGAAAACTGTAGAGGTACAGGGTTCTCTCTGGCAGTGGATGTTCTTCCTGAAAAGAAGGTTTGGGGAAGAAGCTAATGTTTGCCCTAAGCTTGTTAATAGGGGTATTTTCAACTAAACAAAGTCACCCCACTATGGGAAAGTAACTTACCCACCTCTGAGGTGGGTAAGATTTTCCCAGGTAAATGGCCAAAATACTTACCCAGGGGAATCTGTATTTTCCATGGGTCCCACATGTATTTGCAAAAGAACATAGGAAAGTTGGTCAACTTTCCCACCCCAACATAGCGGTAAACGAACGGGGCCTAACTGTTTCCCGCATCCAAGGGCATGCTATTATTCTAGAGCAGACAAGTTGGTCAAGTTCATGCTCTAAACAGAAAATAAAAAACAAAAAAAGATGGCTCTATTAGAACCCTGATTCAACAGAGCGCAGGCTCTACAATTCACAGTTGCAGTAGAAATTTAATTGTGGTATCTATTATATGCCTTCCTCTACACTGGCTCTATTTTTTGGAGCAGACAATTTACTTTTCTTTCAACCAACTTACAGAACATAAGTATAATTATCTTCTAGTAGTTGATGCAGGTGGTTACATGTCATATTATAGGCAATACAGTGATTTTGTGGTTGTCATGTAAGACAATATGCAATTGTATTAGGCAATGCATGTCTTCCTCAATCTATAGATGGAAGAATAAACATGAATTCTGGAAGAAAAAGAATGCAACTAACTTCATTGTGCAGGATGTTTCAATTCCTTGTTTATGGCTTTCATTCCATAGTCCATACAATCCCATCCCAGAAAGTTCTTTTTGTTAAACATTCTGTTTTCCCTGTTATTCTCTGCTCTCATATTTCCACATGTGTGCATACTAATCATACTTGGCAACACAAACACTGCTATTCAACAAGAAATACAGCAATTAAATTCCAATATTGAGATACTTCAAAAGAAAGACATGATGGAATTAGTTATTAATTTACCTTTTTAACCTTTTGGTACTTCTGCCTATTTTCTGCCATCAACCTCTCTCTCATCTAGCAAGTAGGAGTCAGGCATTTTAGCAAGGAAGAAAAGATGCCAACAAAAAAAATATAACAACCTTAAATCACCAAAATCCAATAGTCACTTGTAACAGAACATATACCTGAACAAGAAGATCAAGTTGCATGGATGGAGGCAGAGCAGCCAATACAGCTGGATCAACATTCCCATGCATTATTGGCTGCACAATCAAGTAGAGAATTTCTACTTAAACCTTTGAGTACAATATATAAAGTAATCATTGCGACCTGGGTGACCAGGGTTCAAATCTTGGAAACAGATTCTCTGTATGTGCAGGGTAAGGCTGCACACATCTATCCCTCCCCAAACCCCGCATTGATGGGAGTCTCGTGCACTGGGCTGCCCTTTATTTCGGATTTTAGAAACTATGTTTGGTCAAAATTCTGCTCCAAAACATCAATATTTGAAGAGCCAAAATTGATTATTTTTTAAGCTACTTTTTTAGCTCCAAAGAATCAATTCTCAGAACAAGTTTTTTTTATGAATTATTCTCAGAAGAAGTTTTGAGCCCAGGAAAAAAAAAAGAATTAGTTTAAACAATTCTCGGACATCCAAACTTAAAAATGATTCTCAGAATAACAAAATTAATCAGAACTAGTTCTCTAAAAGCATGAGAAACACAGTCTTAAAATTTGAAGGTACCCTTGTGCAATTATGCCAGCATTCTAAATATATAGGGGCTCATCAGAACTTAAGTTCACTAATACCATCTTTACCACAACAAAGGTTTTATTCGTCGTTTTATTGTGCTTAGTGTGATTACAAAGGAGAGATTGAGGATGATGCCACCCATAGAATTAGAGCATAATGGACAAAACGAAGGGGTGCATCTAGAGTCTTATGCCATAGGTGAATACCACTTAAATTAAAAGGAAAGTTTTATAAAATGGTTGTGAAGCCAACAATGTTATATACAGGGCTGTAGTTGTGTCAGATTCAGAAATAGCAAGAGAAATTCTTTTTATGGGGAAGTTCATTATTAGAGTTCAGTTTCAGGTTGTTAATGGATGAACCTTCAATGGGTCATAGATCTATCTGTTTTTACCAATAGTAATCAATAGAAATATAACCCAACAACAAAAGATTTCACCAAGAACTGACATTGAAAAAAGTTGCACCAGAGGAATGAAGTCTCGAATTGTAACCAACTGGAGCCACCCTAAACTGTGCAAGTTTGCTGAACTATCTCTTAGTCCAGATACAATCATCTTGTACTATAATGATTTCTATGGTTATAACAATTATTCTTCGTAACCCCTAACCTGCCCCTGCATAGCAAGGTGAGGAACTTAAGACACTAAGCTAGAGGTGAGCATTTATAGGGTAACCCTTACACTTGACCCGTCCTAAGATTTCATGAGCAATTTTCATTCCTTTCTTTTAGTTGTCCCATTCTTTTCTGAAATTAAGCTAACTTAGCAGATCCTTACCATTGAGAAATAAAAATAATCATATGAACATGCAAGCAGGGATTATTACTTGTTACAATGAAAGAATCTATTAAACCCATAGAAAGATAAAAACCTACAAGCATCATTTCCTCGTCATCACTGTCATCTTCCTCAGGAGGAATGCCACCAATAGAAGTAGATGCATTGATAGTGAGACTCCCATCTTCCTCTGCTGCAATGGATGCTGCCAACCTAAACTGACTCATCAAAACCAACTTACAAAAGCAAACAAACTAATAACTGGGCAGGGCAACAGTGTAATAGGGCGCTTACAACTCATCCAAACTTTCCTGATTGTAACCACCAGCGAGCGTATCATTTGTGGCAATGTTCTCTGTCGTATTAATGTGATCCGGTACAACATTTTTGCCCTTTGAGTCATTATTTTGTTTCTGTTTTTCAATATCCTCGGCCAGTTCTTTAAGTTTCATTGCCTTAAGCTGGGGAGAGTGGACGATAAAAGGAAAATCTATTAGTAACCAAAGCAACAAATGATATGTATATTCGGCAGAAACTAACGCTGATTGTAAGACTCAAAGTTCAGGAGGTATAAGAGAAACCTTTTTTTAACAGATATCATAGAATTATAAAATAGAAAATGATCTTATAAATTTCGGCATAAATTCCAGACAGACCGGATAAAGGAAAGTATTCCTGAATGGGCAACTAGAAACTCCACGTAATTAGAGATAGAGAAATTAGCTACGGAAATAAATTGACGATACGAACATGATTGAGTAGCAATTTCTCAGCGGTTTTTCGGATCTTCGCCTGAGCAATATCTCGCTGCCGACGACGGGCTATGACGGTGCGACGCTTGAGGGCAGGTGTACCACCATCAAAGACAAAAACGGGCTTGGTGCGGAGGAAGAGTAGCTTGCAAATGCGGCGGAAGAACCCTATGAGGTGAGCGTTCCTCACCATTTCCCCCTTTTCATCTCGCATCGCTTTCATGAACTGTATCATCCAAATACTTGCGTCTGCAAATCCAGAGGTTTTTACGGACGATATGTGAGATTGAGAATAAAGATATAGTTTCAGGATTTAGAATTAGGGCTAAGGATAGTAATTTGATGACAGAGACCTATAGCGAGCCTCTTTCCGGCGAGGGTCTCGACTGAAACGCGGCGGCCAACGGGAGCCAGAAGCTCCCAGAGTCCTTGAACACCCATGCTGATCTTGCTTGCAGTTCCTCCCTGTTTGCCGCCAAAAAACCGATAGATAGATGATCAGAAAATTTATGTGTCAACCGGGAGCAAATTAGCCAATTACTAACGTGCGTGCGTGGTCTTTGTATAACTATCGTCTCTCGCTGAGACCGAGCAGTGAAATATATTGGATTTGTGCTGGTTTGGTTTGTGTAAGAGAAGGACTGAAGGAAACTGCAAACGGGATCGAATTCAATCGGATTGCCGGTTTATAGTCCGAACTCCGAATATCAATAGGGTCTTATCGATTGGATTTGTACCGGATTATGGTCGAATTCGGATGGCCGCTTGGATATTGAAAGAGCATGGTTTTAAAACCATCGTTAAACCGGTCATTTATCCGGTTTTGTTTTCACCTGGCCCGAATTTTCCAAACAAAAAAAACATCGATTCGGTAAGCAAAATCACTGACCCACGCAATTGAACTGCTAAACAGTTAGATCATAAAACAATGTTTTTAAAATCGGATCGGACCGGATAGTTTAATCGAAAAAATAAAAAATAAAAAACAAACAAAACAGATCACCTGATTGGTTCCATTTTACCTTAAAACCATTATTTGGCCAAAAACCGTTGATTTGTTCAGTGAATTGCTGATTCAAGCAGTCAAACTATCGAACCATTTAACTCGGAAATGGTTTTTGCCATTTTTTAAATTTTTTTATTTTCTGTCAGAATGAACCGCCCATTTGGACTGGACAGTTAGACCATTCAACCCGGGAACTGGTCCTCAAACAGTTCCCTATCTGGTTCGATTTTAAAAACCTTATCATAAAACAGTTTTTGATTCATTTTCTTTTGGCTCAATTTGGAACGAGTATAAATACAAATATGTACAATGCAAATATATACACATAATAGAAAATATAAAATTTTGCACTTTATATATTTGCATTTGTATTCCTTCCAAACCGAGCATTTATTTCAATTGATTTCCAGCTTTTTAAAATGACATTGACCGATCCGTTTGGTCTAGACTGCTGGAAAGTTCAGCCCACAAACCAGTGGTCAAAGCGATTTCATTTATGGTGTTGTCGAATAATACAAATAGATTGAATTAAAACTGGTGAGAATATTGTATAATTTAGTAAAATCACAACATTGTGAAATGTAGAGGTAAGCATCTATATTTAAATCAAATTGAGATGAATTATTAGATGGAATGGATATATATTTGATTCAATATAAGTTGATTGAATTTGGATCGCCCCTATGTGCAATTTCAGGGTTCATTTTATTTGCAGCTGAAACGGGAATGGTCTATTCAAGTAATCTGTTTGGTTCAAACAAGAACGAGAATGGGAATTAGAATCAATATGAATGATATTTCATTCCTAAAAGAGGGGTAAGGAATGGGCCATTCCTTCAAATAGAGGAATGCCATTCCAACAGAAATGGGAATAGGATTCTGATTCCCCTCAACTAAATAGTTGGAATGGGAATAACTCATTCAGATTCCACTCTTATTCCCATAAACCAACAGCAACTATATGCTGCTTCCAATAGAGGGAGAGAGTAAAAATAAAAAGGCCATAAATTCCAATTATCAGCTTTTTTGAAAAATATCTTTTAGGTTGTGTTTGGTTTGGAATAAGAAGGTAAGGAAAATAATGATCCCTCCTAGGGGTGATCATTTCAGCCCCGCCCGGAAATTTTGGGCTTGGGCCTGGGTCCACATCAGGCCTGTAAATTTTAGGGCCGGGCTTGAGCTTAATACTTCAAGTCCGGCCCGGCCCAGCCCGCATATATTTAAACTTACACATTTTGTGTATAATGTATACATATGTATACATGTTATTTTATATTATATTATATATTTTATATATAAATATTATAACATGACATGTATAATTTATATTATATGTAATATTTTATATATGAATGACATTGACCCACAATCAGGCCCTGCCTGGTCCAAGCCCATATAGACTTAGGCTAGGGCTTATGTTTCAGGCCCGAAACCTCTGACCAGGTCAAACCCAGGCCTAAATTATAACCCTTATCATAAGTGCAGAGCCTGACACGGGCCCGACCCGACCCATGATCACCCCTAATCCCTCCCCCTTCTTTTCATACCAAACAAAGTCTTGCTTGGGGATTTCATTACAAGAGTAACAAGGTTCCCCTAATTGTCATTTTGTTGGTCCATGCATGATTTGCTTGAGTATTGAAATTAGCTGATTACATTTCAATAACAGTTGCGCTAAAACTTTCGTCAAAATTATTGTGATCATGGATCATTGCTTGTGATTTTTTTTCAAATTGAAATGGCTATAACAACAATAAAGGTTGAAAAGAAATAAGATAGAAATAGTAAAAATGATTTATTGCATTAAGCAGTAGTAGGATTTATGTAGCTGACCCCATATGTATGGTTACTGGCTGGAATAAAGATCGGATGATGATGTTGTTGGTTCCAGTAACAAACAGGATGACCTCTCCATCAACTATTGCGAATTTTAGATATAGTTGTTTAGTCAATATGGTTGACATTATTATTTTTTTAATACATTTTTCAGAGACATAGAATGTTCGATTAAGATTTTAATTTATTCAAATATAAATACATTAATTTACACAGGTGCTACACCTGGGCTCAGGCAGCCCAAAATGTCATTACTCGTTACTACCTTCTAAAAACTCAACTCGGGCCAGGTTCATGATCGTCCCTAGTAGAGACACATATGCATGGGCCAAATGAAAGGTTGAAATGTAAAACATGAGTAAAAACTTAAAAGTCCCAGACCCAATTCATTAAAGTCTGATCATATGCTGTGTTTGGTTGCATTAAAATTATAGTAGTGTAAATGATTTCACTGTAAGTTTTGATTTATTTTTGTTTCAAATTTTATAATGAATAAAATAAGAGCTAAACAGAATAAAATAAAATTCAAAACAAAATAAAACCAAAATTTATATTTTTTCATTTGCACTTTCATACATTTGTACTAGTGCAATGCACGTACATACATATATAATAATATAATATTTTATATTATGCAATGTATAAAATAGTTTTTAAACACATATTATATAATAAATAATATTAATATTTCATAATTTTTCTGGCCCGCCCCTATCCGCGTGATCAAATCCACCCAATCGAGTCTATGCAAATTCAAGCTCAATCTGTGTGTATATTTGCATACTGCATTTGGGTTGGTAAACTTCAGTTTTGACCTAAACTCAAGATTAAGGTCGTACGGTGGAGCTTGGGATCCTCGACTCCAATCACCCACCCAAAGAGTATGGATGGTCAAGGATTTTATCACAGCTCAGGGAACTTGGGATCCTCAACTCCTACATCAAGTCTTCAAAGCTTCCTCAATAGAGACAGTCTCCAGCATTCCTCTCAATCCACATCAACAAATTGATAGAATGATGTGGAAAAAATCAAAAGATGGCTTATAAATAGTTTGTTGAGCCTACAGGAGCTTCTCTTGTGAGGATGTAAAAGGTTCCTTAGAGGAGCAAATTCGATGGTCTAGATTGTGGGCAACAAAAGCTCCATTCAGATGTAAGTTATTTTGATGAAAGGTTTTGTTGAATAAGGTAAAGATGAAACAATCAACATAGAATTTGTGGCACTCAAGAGATGTGAATTGTACCTTATGTGGTAGTACACTTGAAACCCAATCACAAATCTTATTTGAATGTCCTCTAGTAAGGGCGGTTTGGCTAGTTGCCCAAATTGGTTTCAACCCATGTGCGTTTTATTGCATTTGGGTTGGCAGATTTCTTAAGCTGGTGGTTGGAAAGAAATCTTGGATTAAGAGATCTCAATAGCTTTTCCATGAATATTAGCCATTATGTGAGTGCTTTGGGATCACAAAAATAAGGTGATTTTCAAAGGCAAGTCTCCAGACCCCCTATAAGTCATAAGGCTGGTGAATAAGTATATTCTCGATACAGGAGAATACCAACAGATTGACACCCAATGTGTTAGTGATTACTCTTATCTCTTTACCCTTCATTTCTCCTTCAACTTACACTCGCTAGTTATAGTTGACAGATATTGGAATTCAAATACTTGCCAAGTTTCTACAGGTTTGTACTTATTATCTTACACATACAATATTTGCATTGTAGAAGGCCAACAATGCCATGCCATTAACACCATATAAGTTAAAATTTGGATATCATCAGAGGCCTAAAAAATAAACATTAAATGGAACTAACATGCTCTGCTGTCTGCTATACCACATTAATTATCTCTTTTTTTTATGATTTAAAATTAATGAAATCAACAAGAAGGATGTTAGCCATGCCCATGCTATAACGACAAGGGAAAATGTAAATAGAACTCAGCTTTTGGTTTCTAGACCTCTGCCCCAGAGAAATCACTCATACTTGTGTAACAAAGGTCTAATTTTGTATCATTGATTTTAATGTTTCTAATGGATCTTATATCTATCTATTAATACGATATGGGTGTTCTTTCCGTGCAATGAAATTTACTCGTGCGAGTAGATCGAAAGTCCACATGAGAGCGATCCAATCGTGTGAATCACTGTAGCTTGCTTCATCAGCATCTACGTCTATAAACAATTCGAGAAAGAAGTAAATTCGTGACTAACACGTGGCATCATTCGAATTTGAAACCCTTCCACATGTCTACGCTTCTTCATTGCATGATACGAGTTACGACACTTCTCCAAGCATCTCTGTCTCCTTCATTCTATCAGACCACTTCCCTTGCTGTTTTTTCCTTCTCTCTCTTTCCCCCTTCCACCCTTTTTCTTTGAATCACTTTCTCTTCCCACTCTCCCTCTCTTCTCTACCTCTTTTCCCGTTTCGTCGTTTTCCTCACTTTTGTTTCTCTTTCCACTCTCACTTTGTCTCTCCATATCGGTTTCCCCTTCGGCGCTCCTTCACTCAGACCAACTCTGACCGAAACTTCACGAGCTGAGGGTTGTGGAGAGAGTTCTTGTGCTTCCGTCTCATCAAGGTTTTTTGAGGGTTGGGTGTTGCAAAGAGGGTTTTGGAGCTTCCATCTGCTGTTGGGGTGTTGCGGGAGAGGGTTTTCGAGGGTTGGGTGTTGCGGAATGCGGAGAGGGTTTTTGGGGTTCCGTTTGCTGCTGGGGTGTTGAGGAGAGGGTTTTTGGGCTTCCGGCTGCTACTGTAGTTTTTGTTCACTGGTTGTTTGCCTGCTTCGAAGGTTTTTTGTTCACCGGTTGCTGGAGAAGGGGACTCGTCATGCGTTGGCTGTTGTGGGTCTCTGTCATCTACTCTTTGTCCCTAATGTGCAATGCAGTGATCTGACCCCATGCTCACCATTCTTCTCAATCATCTCCGCCTCTCTCAAACCCTGAGCCTCGACCAGTGAGTAGGGGGTGAGAGCGAAGTGGTAAAAACAAAACGTATGGGTGGCTATCATGGTTCTAGTGAGTGGTGGCTCTGCTTCTACCGTTCCTCCTTACTTTTGTCAGCTGAGGTATGGGTGGGCATGTGGTTCTGGTAAGTGGTTCCGATCCCATGTGAGATTGTGGGTCTCTACCATCTACTCTTTGTCCCTAATGCAATGTAATGCAATGCTCTGACTCCACGCTCACCATTCTTCTACTGCTCTCTAATTATCTTATTAGTGCAACTCAAGCTGCTCAGTCTCAGCTCATCAATCCCTTGACTTAGCCCAGTCAATCGATTTTTAATTTGATTTACTTAATTTATCGACTCCCCAGTGAACCGATGGATTTCTGTTGTTTAGTTATTCATATTTCATAAGCCCTTGAAGCCAACCAATTATCCTTGTTTTTTGGTTCAGACGCCTTGACAGCGACCTCCAAACTGCAATCCAACAGTACTGTATATAGAATGGACCTCATTGATTGTCATTTACAAATTGTTTATTTGTTCTTTTTTTTTAATTTATTTTGTAATATCTGAATTTAGTATATTCTTCTACAATTGCTATAATTATGTATGTTCTTCGGCACTTGCTGTAATTATGTATGTTCTCGTAGACTTCTTTTAGATGGATCAATGGTGCGCTGAACTAATTAAAAAGATTTTCCTGCTTTTTACATGTTGTTTTCTTGTTAATTTTTAAGTCTTCTTGTTTTAATTACGTATATTCTTCTACTCTTGCCGTAACGAGTCATTGCAACTTTCAAAGTGCAATTATTATTGCTGTTTAGTTTTCCTTTTTATGGTTAATACTTGATTCTTTATTTTATTTTTTTCATTTCCTTGACTAGTCATTCCAACTTTATGTGATTAATCATGATCATCTTCATCAAG
Organism: Nelumbo nucifera; assembly: GCF_055504915.1. Taxonomy (NCBI): domain Eukaryota; kingdom Viridiplantae; phylum Streptophyta; class Magnoliopsida; order Proteales; family Nelumbonaceae; genus Nelumbo; species Nelumbo nucifera. The sequence goes on along the minus strand of NC_142652.1, from coordinate 12,638,452 downwards.
CAGGGAAATTTTCCAGATAGTGATAATTAAGCTAACCCTGTATGTAAATCTTGTTGGGACTGATGTTTTGCCCAATGACCACATGGTATGGTAATTGTCTATAGTTTTTTATCAAATGTCATTTCTTTCTTTTCTCTTTCCTTTAACAAAAAGCAAGAACTCCACAAATTTCCTTTATTTTTCTATTGTCGTAGGTACAGACTATGCTGCCAATCTTTTCTCTTGTAACCTGTTTTAATAATTTATTTTCCCTTATTGAGCAGGTTTTGGTTTTTATTGAAGATGGAAGATGATCAGTTGGGACAACCGCAAGTTTGAATCTCTATCCTGGCCTTTAATCACATACCATTAATCTTATCCATTGAAGAGCATGTCTGCTATACAAAGTGCTTCAAATAGCTTACCATGTTTTTGTAAAGAACGAGTTTTGTTTTTTGTTTTTTTTGTTTTTTTTATTTTATTTTGTAAGAGGCATATGAGTCAAAACTTTACAACTTAATGTCTCTCTCATTAAATTCATATGGGCATTGTTTATTACACCATTTCCAAATATGTAATTAATTTCTTTCAAAAACATATTTCTGCAATCCACAATTAATTGCTCACTATTTCCGAAACACCCCTTGTGTTGTTTACATACTTCCTGTAGTTTAATTTACCGTGAAAACATAATTTTAAGATTTATTTTTTTACACTCATTAGCCCCTGCAACGCAGGAGCCACCCCGCTAGTCATTTGCTTATAAAAAAGATCAAGGTCGTACGGTTGAGCTTCGGTTGGCTGTTATTGATTGTTTATTTTTTCCATTGATTTATTCAAAAAAACACATTTAATAATCACAAGATGAGGTCATTACAGACGTTGTCAAAACAGAACTCCTTACTCTTAATATTTAATAAACAGCAAGTTTCTTTTGGGTTTGACAAATAAAGGGCAACTCATGCACTCTAGGAGTTTTAAGCGCCCATAGTATAGATTATAGAATAGAGGGCAGGAAATAAATTGTAAAAAAAAAAAGGGAATAAAATTCAAAGAAAATATATACACGACTACACGTTAACCCCGCTTATGCGTATTGTGGAGTTGGGATCTATTCCAACAAAAAATGTCCCAACATAGTTCTAACAGGATCTATGTTCACACATCTCACCGGTCACTGTGAGATTGGGATTCGAGTTCACATCTACACCCTACAACGTCCCACCCCACAGCACATTTCTGCCATGTATTGATTGTATTAGAACCGATGATATCATCATGGGGAGATGTTTTTAATACATGGCAGAGATGTGCTGTAGGGCGGAGATGTAAACTCTTGGGATTCACCATGTACGTGACATACACAAAGGTATGTTGAAAGTTACACGCATTGGAACTTGCAACAGTTTGCTGTTGTGAACAGATCTGGCCTCCAATGCACATTACATATATGAAAGAGCAAAATGATTTATGTTAGGCTTCCTTTTGTATATTTTCGTGGTCAAAACTCTCTTGACCATGGAGAAAATTCACATCTCCGCCCCACAGCACATCCCACTGTTTATTGAAAATATCTCCTAATCATAATACCACTCTCAACGATCTTTCCAGTACACAGCGGGAATGGGGCGGAGATGTAATCTCGCGACTAAGAGGCTGGCTGAAATTCACAGTGCCTGGTGGGTAGCATTGGGCTAATACTTGAAATCACGGTTTTGAGTATTTTGGGCTCCCACCTTAACGCCACTTCATCCGATTTAAGATGGCTGGGTCACATCAAGGGCTGTAATTCATACCCATGACAAATACGAGAGAGGTTCCCAAATATATACACGGGGATGTGATGTGACGTGTGGTGTATGTGGAGCGCTCCGTATGGGGAGCCCATCCGAACTCGTCCAAGAGTATGTGTAGCCTGTAAAAGTGCAAATAATTATTTTTTCGCTTCAACAACAGGGTTAGCCCATCCCCTTTCCCTCAACCCCTCCAACCCTTGGTGGTTTGATCATTTGGGTCAAATAGTTTAGATGGTTTAATCTTTTATTAAGAGAAATAAACATATCTGATTGTTGGCACTTAACTGAGGAAAAAGGAAAGGAAAAAAGAAAATAATGAAAGAAAGGAGGGAGATAAAGAAATAAAATAGATAAAGGAAAATAAAAGGAAATGAATGAGAGAAAGAAAATGAATGAAGTAAGAAAGAAGAAGAAAGAAGGAAGAGAGATAAAAGAGGAGGAGGAGGAGGATCATCCAACATTCATTGGTAATGGCAACAACAATGAAGATGGCAGCAGCAATAGCAATGCATCATCTGAGCATCAAATTTCTCTCTGATATCAGATATGAGATATGAGAACTGAGATCTCAGATCTGATTTCTTGTGATCTCTCTCTTTCTCTAGGATGATCTCAGATATGAGATCATTCTTCATTCTTTTTGTATTTGAATCTCCCTTGCCTCCTTGTTAAACTGTGAACTGCTATTCGGGATGAATAAATCGACAATTCAACCACCTAGATCAACAGTTCTTTGACCAAATCAACGGTTTTAGACCCAATAACATATTAAGGGTGAAATGGAACCAATTACCTAAATGATTTTCAGATCAAACGGTCCGATCATCTGAATCAACTGGAAAACACTTATCCTATCCCTAATGGACGAGCAATCTAGCCGAGTGCAGACCTATTGTGAATCCGGGCTAAGCTTCTGTATTGAATCTGGTCTTTAGTTCGTGCGAATTCGCTTCTGCGCTCCAGAAGGTGCGCCCCACAGCATATCTCAACCGTGTATCGAAAACATTTCCCACTACAATGTCTTCGGGAGATGTTTGCAATGCACGTGCATGTGGGGCGCAAATGTATTCTCAGCTCGTGCAGTCATTTATTGCTGGTCCAACCGTCCAAGTGGTCATGGACTGGGTTTTGTGATTCACAGGTGTTCACCAGTCTTCAAAGACACGCGAGAGGGGTGCCCATCGTTTTGGCGGTCCTGAATTCCTTTTATTTGTTCCTTGTTGCTGTGATTTCGTTCTCTCTCTCTCTCCTTCGTTCGACCCAATGGAGAAGATTGGTACCTCCGAATCTGAACTGGAAAATCTATTTAATGAGAAGAAGCGCACCAAGAATCCTTTTGTCCCTATAGGTAATACACTCGCGTTTAATGTTACGTACAATTTGTATATTCTGACTCATTATTCATCATTACATTCACACTGGTTACTTGGTTAGAAGTTTGAATCTTTTAAATATCGACCCCAACAGTTTCTTTTATTTTTTCGTAGTCCGGGGTTTCTGCGTTTCATGTTGTCCTGAATAATATGTAAACTACTTGATAAGCAATTGAGAGGAATTGACTTGGTCATAATAGATTGGCTACTGATTTCCATATCCGGTTATGTTAACGTATCTTAGTGACTCGTTCTTAATGGGGTTTTCCTGGAATTGATGGATCCTGAAGGGGAATGAGGGAGCATATGGTAGAAGGGAAGAAGAAAATATTAATCACTGGACTGGAAAAAATTAAAGGGAAGGCAAATAGAGCATATTCAGCCCAGTGTCGATTAGCTCACTATCTCAACACGTTTAGAGACCCTATATGAGTTAGATTCCAATTCCCAAGAGAGCACAATTCTGTGGCCGAGGATTTAGGCATTTAGCTAGAGGGGGAGTGGGGAGGATCTTTCTGTGAGCTATAGTCCTTCCTACGTTTTTTGATGGAAGATAGGGCTTCAACAGTTCATTTTTTTACACCACGTCCCCTCATTTAAATCCTTTTCCTCCCAGCAATGGAATTTTTAGTTACTTTCTTAAAAAGGGAGGCAAATAATACACACCGTGGAGGAATTAATGAGGAAAATGGAGGAGAAGGAAACAGAAAGATTGTAAGATGATTGATTGTCTCAAGGAGGAAAACTCAGACTAAGGGGATTATTTCAGAACGAGCTCAAACATAATACCATACGAAGGTGGTGTGGGTCTAGGTGTTGGTTTTACTTGACTGCCAAATGTTTGGCCACCTCCTGGTGGCCGTAAACTAAAGTTTACATTATAGTATTTCTAGATATAAGTCCATTTGTCTAATGAAATGTATTACTCTTAAAATTACACTCTGTTTATCCCAGCCATATCTGACACAGATATGGCACTCTTACCCATGTTTTACATTGTTAACATCGTTAGAACTTAGAACCTAGGATTTTACGTGTCTGGTGACCTTATGTTTGGTCATACAACAAATTCCAGAGAGGTTAAAGACATGGTAATGCCCCATACAACTAGTAAGTAGAGACATCTTCTATTCCTCTTGTTGAATTTGGGTTCACATTCTCTGATCCAGTTGCATATTTTTTTGCTTCTAAAACATAGTTAATTCATTAAAATATAATTGATACAAGAAGGTAGACTACCTGCCCATTCCCCATACTGACTCAAACTAAGACTCCATTTATCTAAGTTATGAGCTAATACATTAAGTCTCCTACCAATAAAAGAAAAGGAAATATGACAATGAGTAGAAGCCAATTGTTCAGCATCACAAAGTAAATATTCCCATCGTCAAGGTACAGTAGCCAATCCACTAGTCATATGTAAGGGTGTCAATGGACCGGTTTTGGATTGGACCCCGTCCAATCCAAAATCAATTTGGATGGACCAACAAGACATATTGGATTGGACCAATCCGATCCAAAATATTTGTTAGATTGGATTGGACCTGGTCCGTCCGTAACAAATTTATATTGGATTGGGTTGGATTAAGCCAATATCTGGTCCATTGATATAAGATAAGAATATATGTGTTAATGGACCCGGTTTGGGTTGAAACCAATCTAAATCAAAATGAATTTGAACAGATTGGACGGTCCAAACATTGAATTGGACCGGTTCAAATTGGTCCAAAACATTCATTGGATTGGATTGGACCTGGTCCATTTATAATGGACTCACATTGGACCGGATTGGATTGGACCAAATCCAGTCCAATTGACACCCCTAGTCATATGGGATATCACCACCAAACAATCACCCTGCACCAACACCTCTCTATCTGGAAAATTCAATGTCACTTCAACTGCTAAATAGAGAGCCCTCATCTCCACAATTTCTGCATCAGCAGCATCTCCACAGTTGCAAGTTACCATTCTGCTTTCACTATTTTCCATCTTGCAAACTATCTGGTTTGAAATGTGATCAAGAAGATGTGCTGTCGTTCACCCTTTGGAATTTTGCAAATAGATTTTTGATTAGGTAAAAAGATTCTTGCTAATGTGATTAACATTTCAAGGACAGAATTTCAAGTATTCCTTTAAAGAACATGACTAGTTAAATACGCGAATAGGAAGCACCAAATAATTATTATTTATCTTAAAAAAACACTAAATAATTATTTTGGCTATTTCTGGTTCTGGTACTCACTTTCAGTTCATTTGATGATTGTAAATATTTCAGGTGCACTTTTAACCGCAGGGGTTCTCACAGCCGGCTTGATCAGTTTTAGACAGGGGAACTCTCAGTTGGGTCAGAAGCTAATGAGAGCACGGGTGGTTGTCCAAGGTGCCACAGTTGCTTTGATGGTTGGCACTGCTTATTACTATGGGGAGAAGTTTTAATATCTGTAGAACATATAACTGCTTCTTGAATGTGATTTTCTTCTATTAACCTTTCCTCGCAGATATATATTTTTTTAGAGACTGTGGAGGATCATTATCCTTCTTGTTGAGGAAAAGAAAACATATTTTTGTATTTGGTTCATCTTACGACATTCTGGCCCTTGATGGGGCTTTGCTTGTTTGTTTCTTTGTACAATAAAGTCATCAATTGAGTAGGAGAAATGGCTTTCATAGAGTGATTTTGAATATCTCAGAGTTTTGTTTACAAGGGATTGTCACCAGAATAAATAGTTGAGGTAGAATTGAACTGATATGCTGACCAACTATGAAATGTTATGTTGATGTGCTGAAGTAGAATTTTCCTGTTTCAGGCCAACAAGGTTCTCTATAATGTATTTCTCATATTTAGCAGGAGTGGGAGTTAACATTTTTTATGCATTTTTTTGAAAATGTCTTTTAGTACTTGCTTCTTGACCCTAGAATGGATAATGGTTCTCCAAGTATTGTTGTCTTTTGATGCTGACCTTTTCTAGGTGTTTGTACCTTTCCATATATTACTTAATGTCTTCCTTATTGTCAAATAGTGTTTCCATGTGTTCAATTTGAGATATATAAGCTGCTTCGCTTTTAAAAACCATATAATTTCTGGCTCTTAATTGCTTGTATTTAAGTTTGTTTGAACTAATTGATGGTCCTCTACATGGTCAATAAGTGCCGACCTTTAGTATTTCCATTCTCATACATATTCTCACTTGTTACTAGCTTCACATGGTATGGATGATGATCTTCATTTGATTTCACGAATTACATGCTAGTATCCTACAGACCAGAATGGTCCAAAAGTCTCCATCTCTTGAGTCTGGAAAAAATGTTTATTTATTTTTTAATTTGTTTTCTTTGAGTAACAAAACCCAAAAGGAATCTTGGAATTCCATACCTGAAAATAGGAAATGCATATAAAGCAAAAAAATTTTCATGATTACCTGGTGTTCCAAATTATAGCCTACCTTTATAAGTTGGTTTTTTATCTGTGGTGGTAATGGTTTCTAGGTCGACATTGTTTATTTATTTATTTATTTTTCGGAAGAAGGTAAGGCAATTTTATTGATATGAGAATAAAAAAAAAAAAAACTCTCGGGGAAGGGTCAGACAGACCATACACCATTACAGATGCCAGAAATTCCTAAAGTTCAGCCTAGCCCCAAGATGAGAGACCTGAATTTCCTTTACAGCTGAGACCCAAGAGAGCAATTTTCCAAAAGAAAATGCAATCAGCTCTTCTGGATTTTTGGAGATACTGTGGAAGAGTCTTTTATTTCTTTCTGCTCAAATAGTGCTGATTACAGCTGCCGGAATTGATCCCTACAGACTTCTAGCAAGCTTTGACAGACTCTGTAATTCCCAACACCTGAACAACTCCTTCACTGATCCAGGCATAACCCAGGCAAGTCCAGAGCTGAAAAGTAATGGTTCCAGATCATGGCTGAGATAGAACAGTGGAGAAACAGATGATTACTATCCTCCAAGCTTGGCCACATAACACACATAACAGGTCTTGGAGGTGTAAACCTCTTTTTGATAACTGAACTTTGGTTAAGCACCTGTCTATAGCTGAAGCCCAAACAGAGCATTAATTTTAAAAGGAGAAATTGGGTTCCAAATTCTAGCTGCAGGTATGTCTTTCAAATTCCTGTCTGGCAGGTAAAGGGCAAAGGACTTGACTGAAAACTGACCATCTGAACTCCAGTTCCAAGTCCAGCTATCATCTGTGAGCACTGAGCAGATCCAGGGGCTGAAGAGAGATCAGCTCAAGTAATTTTGAGAATTTTCCAATCTCCCAGTCCTGAAAGTTTCTTCTAACTGATGAACACCAGATAACTGAGCTGCCATTCACCTCATAGCAATCAGATATAGTTACATCTTAGGCCTCGGCAAGCTGGAACAACTGCGGGAACAGGTCTGAGAGAGGAGTATTTCCACACCAAGGGTCTTTCCAAAAGGCCAGCCTATCACCTTTCCCCAGTTTAGGATTCAAACCTCTGCTGAAATTAGGAAGGATTTCCATAATTTTTTTCCAAACTGAGCAACCTAAAGAGGTGGTTATCCAATCACCTCTATCTGTGTTATATTTAGCTGCAACTGAACTCCTCCTCCATTTATTTCTTTCCATACCAAATCTCCACATCCATTTTCCTAACAGAGCATTGTTGAAAATCCTCATTTGTCTGATCCATTTCTTTCTAGGTCGACATTATTGAGATCAATTTGTTGACTAAAGTGCTATTTAGAATTTAATAATTTAATTTTTTTTGATCAATAATAGAAACAATTTCATTAATTGAGAAGGAGTCAAATGGGTACAAGAACTAAAAGGGGGAGAGATAAAACTCTTTTAGCCCTCCCCAATAAAAGAATCTATTACAACACAGCCCAAAACAAGCTATCCCTTCCCGCCCCTTGTTTAGCAAGTGTGCCAGCAAATACATTGGCATTCCTTCTCACCCATTTGAAACCATCCCCTGAAGCAATCTCAAGGCTTTTCTCTTTTCAAAGATATAGTACCACCATCCAGCATTCTCCTCCCCTTGAAGCCACTTAATCACAAGCTTCGAATAACCCTCAATGAGAAGCTTTCTAATATTCAGATCTTTAGCCTTTCAGACGCCTTCCACCACAACCATAATCTCAGCTCTCAATGAATCACCTATTCCAATTGGTCTTGAATAAATCACAATGACTTTTCCTTGTCTCTGAAGACTCCTCTGATTCCAGATGGACCTGGATTACCTTCACTGTTATCATTGAAATTAAGCTTGATGAAATCTTGAGATAGAGGGGATCAAACAGGCCTAGTAACTTCTCTAAGAGGAGAAGAACCACCACCTCCCACCATTTTCTCATTAGTTCATCTGCAGAAGTATCCTTGAATAGATCCAATGTCTTCACCCAATGGACTACTCTAATGGTAATGGCTTCAATAATAGCATCCTTGCATTTTTCTTTATCAAGAAAAATTCTCTGATTCCTCTCTGATGCAGGAGCTGAAGAGGCAAAATTGGAATTTTATGAAATTTTATGCATTTCTGTATTTTTGGACTGTAGGGGTATTTTTGTCATTTTGCAATTTTCTGTGGGGGGTCCAATGATAGGGTTTAATTTGTCTAGTTATAATTTGTTTATGTTTAAAATGTTAGAGTCATTGCATAAGTAGGATTAGAGTTATTGAGTCTTCTTTTGAAATAGTATGACAGCTTAGTTTGAGTTCTACTAGCATTATTGAGTCTAACAGTTTGACTCCTAAGATTATTATGAGTTTAGAGTCTATAAATATGTATGGACGTTTTACACAAAGGCAATGAATTATATTGAGTTCTCTTCAGCTTATGCTAACTATGGTGAGTGATTTCCATGCCTTAGAGTGATTCTAGGCACCCTGTGAGTGATTCCAGGTATTTTCTCTCTTCTTCTTCTCCCTATTTTCTCTCTTATTCCTTCAAGAAGCCATTCATCCATCAACAGCCATAAAATTCTAATCAAGAAGACCATTCAACATTCTCTAAGGACTAGAACTGAGCTGGTCCTACATCATTGTCTTCCCAAATTGTCCAGCAAATTGCAGCTCTCGTGCACTTCCCTAGAATTCTGTCCCTCTTCTTTGGCCAACTGAAAAAAAAGTAGAGGCAAACTGACTTTGTACGTTTAATGGAGGGTTCCACCTGCACCCAAACAAAGAAATAAACCATTCCCAAATTGAAGAAGAAAAGGGGCAGGAAATTAATAAGTGAGAGCAATTCTCACAATTAACCTTACAGTGAGAGCACCAACGAGGGGAAAGATACTGATTAGGTTTAGAATTATTAATCAAAATGATTTTTTTTGATAAATTGATTAAAATGCTTTTTTAGGGAATTTATAATTTTTTGATAGATATTTAGGGAATTTATAATTTAGGTCAACCAGCTTGGATTTATGTTCTACCAGCCACCATCTTTTCAAAGGATGTCAGGAAACTTTGATGTATGAACAGTTGGTTTCTCTTGGCATCTGGTGAAATATTTTTTTAGGGGTTACTGTAAATCAAAAGGAACTGGAATTTCCAATGGGAAACATTGATACCTGGATGCTTCAATTTTATGTAAATTTTGTACTAAGATTTTGATACCTGGATGCCTGTACAAGGGTGCTGTATTGTGTTGGATGTTTCAAGTTTAGTATAAATTTCATATCTGATATTTCATCCAGCTGTGTCCTCACTGTATCTAGGTAATATAGGGAAACATTCTACCAAAGAAAAGAATTATTCAATCTGTTCTCATAAAGCAGAACTGAATAGTGTCATGAGTCATGATGGATTCTGGGCCAAATAATCATGATACCCCCTTGTTCTACCTACTTCTCTATCTCATAGACAACTTGTCTTCTTCCCCTTGTGTTTCTCTCCACCCAATATCAGAATTCATGAATTATCACACCTAAACAAATTTATCAAGTGCTTGTAGGTTTGATCTTAAGAAGATTGTTTGGATATGCTATTCTTTTGTCGAGGTTTCTTGTATATCTTCTTTTTCATCTTACAAATGAAAATTTTGTTGTCCATAACAAGTTGATCTCAACGTGTATCTTCTTTTGTGAGGCTTTGATGCCTTGTGCTGGATTTCACATTTCACAGAGAGTGGTCTTATCTTGAGTGATGTCATCTTCTCTTGAAAACTTCTCCTAGGTGCCTATAGCTGAATGGTGACACCTGTATGGGTTCTGTTAGTAAACCCTAGCAGATTCTAGGTTGAAGTAGAGAAGAAGAAGAAAGAAAGGTTCGGCCAGACTAGAAGAGAGTCAAAATCACCCTCCCCTAGCTGACCCACTTGTATTTATTCAAAAACATAGAGTTACCATTTTGTTCCTCATAGAAGATGGGACACATAACTTAAACTCATATACAATAGACCTTTCACTCTCAAGCAGATAATCCAGAATGACCAAAATACCCCTGACTCGAGCATTCTAACACTCCCCCTCAAGCTGGAGAGTATATATCATATAGTCCCAGCTTGTTACAAATGTAATCTATTCTTCCCCGAGACAATCCCTTTGTGAGGAGATCTGCCCACTGATTTCCTGAGCTCACATGAGATGTGGTTATCACCCCACTTATCACTTTCTCTCTTACAAAGTGACAATCAACCTCAATATTCTTAGTTCTCTCATGAAAGACGGGATTGGAAGAGATGTGAACAGCAGCTTGGTTATCACAGTATAGTTTCATGGGTTTGTCAATTGAGAATCCCATCTCTTGAAGCAAGTTCTTCAGCCATACTAGCTCACATGTGGTATGGGCCATAGCCCTGTACTCTGCTTCTGCACTACTTCTTGCCACCACTGTTTGTTTTTTGCTCTTCCAAGTTACAAGATTGCCACCGAGGAAGGTACAATACCCTGTAGTTGATCTCCTATCTGATATAGAACCAGTCCAGTCAGCATCTGTGTACCCTACTATCTCAAGAGTTCCTCCACTTTGGTATAACAAACCACGACTTGGAGCACCTTTTAGGTACCTAACAATTCTCAGAACAACTTCCCAGTGAGGAACCCGAGGATGTTGCATAAACTGGCTCACCACACTCACAGCAAATGATATATCTAGTCGGGTAATGGTCAGGTAGTTCAATTTGCCCACCAACCTTTTGTATCTTCCAGGATCATCAAACTCTTCACCCGCATCAACACTCAGCTTGGCATTGAGTTCATAGGAGTCTCTGCTGGTTTAGCACCCAACAACCCTGTTTCTTCAAGTAGATCTAGAACATATTTTCTCTGACATAGGTTGATCCCATGTTTTGACCTCGCAACCTCTATTCTCAGGAAATATTTCAGCTTCCCCAGATCTTTCGTATTGAAGTGATCCTGTAAGAATTTCTTCAACCTGTTGATTCCATTGCTATCACTCCCAGTTATGACAATATCATCCACGTACACGACTAGCAAGATTTTCCCATCCTTTGAGTTATAGCTGAACACAGAATGATCAACCTGACATTGTTTCATCCCAAAGGCTTTCATCACTTCACTGAACCTACCAAACCAAGCACGTGGAGATTGTTTCAGCTCATAAATTGCCTTTTTGAGCCTACACACTTTGCCAGAGTCCCCCTGAGCAACAAGCCCTGGTGGTTGCTCCATATACACCTCCTCAACTAGATCACCATGCAGGAAGGCATTTTTGATGTCAAGTTGTACAAGAGGCCAATCATACATAGCAGCTAATGAAATCAGCACCCGAACTGAACCAATCTTAGCCACAGGAGAAAATGTCTCCATATAGTCCACACCATACATCTGAGAATAACCCTTGGCCACCAACCTCGCTTTCAATCGCTCCACACTGCCATCAGGAAGATACTTCACTGTGTAGACCCATTTACACCCAACTGTGTGCTTACCGGAAGGAAGAGCGGTGAGTTCCCATGTGTGATTATGTTGTAGAGCAGAGAGTTATTCTTCCATGGCTTGCCACCACCCTGGGGAGGCAAGAGCTTCCTGGACAGTCTTGGGAATGGGAACATATGAGAGTAATGATATAAATTTGCAATGAGAAGCAGAAATGTGAGCAGTAGAAACATAGTGTGAAATGGGGTGAGAAGTACAAGTACGTTTACTTTTTCGCAGAGCAATAGGAAGATCAAGATCTGAAGGAGAAGGAGCAGTAGCAGGATCTGTCGACAGGGGCTGAAGTGGAGGAGGGCCCGATGCACTTCTGCGGGTATACACTTGAGTGATTGGCGGCTTCTCAGTAGTAACAGGCATAGGATGTGCATCTGCAGTAGAAACAGGAGCTACTAGAAGGATGTCCACAATAGGTACAGGAAGGGGAACCACAGAGGGAGAGGAAGAGACCCCAGCATCTGAGAAGAACGGAACTGACTCAAAGAAGGTGACATCAGAGCACACAAACGATTTATGGGATTTTGGGTTATAACACTTATACCCTTTCTGAGTCCTTGAGTATCCAAGAAAGATACACTTAGTAGCTCGAGCATCTAGCTTGTCTAACCCAGGCCCCAAGTGTTGAACAAAACAAACACAACCAAAGATTCTTGGGGTAAGAGGAAATGGAGATAAAGTGGGAAACAACACGGAGAAAGGGGATTGACTTCCAAGGATTGACATGGGCATCTGATTGATCAGAAAACAGGATGTGAGAACAACATCACTCCAAAAATGTTTTGGGACATTCATATTAATCATCAAGGATCGAGCAGTTTCAAGAAGATGTCGATTTTTTCATTCAGCTACACCGTTTTGTTGTGGGGTGTAGGCACAAGAAGTTTGATGAATGATCCCATGATGTTCTAGGTATTGCTGAAATGGTGAGGAGTTGTATTCTTTGGCATTATCGGAGCGAAGAATTTTAATATGAACACCAAATTGAGTGCGCATTTCAGCATAAAGTTTTTGAAAAATAGGGAACAACTCACTACGATCTTTCATATGATAAATCCATGTCATCCTTGAAAAGTCATCAACAAAGATTACAAAATACTTCTACCCATTGTATGACACCACTTTAATTGGACCCCATACATCGGAATGAACTAAAGAGAAAGGACTTGAGACATGACTATCAACTCTTGGACTAAATGAGACTCTATGATGTTTACCCAATTGACATGACTCACAATCTAATGATGAAAGATGACTCAAGGAAGGAACCAATATCTTCAAGGCCTTGAGAGAAGGATGACCAAGTCTGCAGTGCCATTGAAGAGGAGTAAGAGATGACTGAAAAGCTACTGGAGGACCACCACTATCAAGGTAATATAATCCACCTACTTCATGCCCTCCACCAATCTTTCTCCCCATCTTGAGATCCTGAAACACACAAGAAAAATGGTAGAAGGTTACAGAACAATTAAGAGACTTGGTTAATCTGCTGACAGACATAAGGTTAAAAGGAAACTTAGGAACATATAAAACAGATGATAAAGGCAAGGAGGAGAGATTAACATCACCAACACCACAGATAGGAGATGTAGAACCATTAGCAAGTGTAACTGTTCGAGGTGTGGAGGAGTGGGAAAGGGAAGAAAATACATCATGAGTCCCAGACATATGGTCCGAGGCCCCGGAGTCAATGATCCAGTGTGAGTCTTTGGAAGCTAAGCAAGCCATACCTGAATGGGCAAGTGTAGCGGTGTTCTGCTGAGATGTTTGAATGAATTGCTCATATACTGCACGTGGTACACTCACCATTTCTTTCTCAGAAGCACAAGTAGATGTGGAGGGAATTGGGTCAGTTTGTTGACTTTCAGTAATTGTGTCACTACCCTTAGTCCTAGCATGGTTAGCCCAAGTGTTGGGTGCACCACGCAAATCATAGCAGAAATTAACTGTGTGCCCCTCTAAACCACAATGTGTACACTTTCTCTGAGTATTAATCCTTCCTCTTCCCCGACCTTCCCCTGAGTCTCGGCCTCCAGTCCGACCACTAGCCCTGCTAAACATGTGACCACCACGGTTGCTTGGGAGTCCACTCCTGACACCACCACTTCTATTTCCACGACCACCCCCTTTAGTCACTACCAAACCAGATCTGTCAAAGAGAGAAGAATGTTCTACCGACTCAATGGATGTCCTTTTAAGACGAGCAAAAACTTCTTCAAGTGAGGGAAGAGCAGATCCTCCCAATATTTGTGCTCTGACAGGCTCATACTCAGCCTTCAACCCCACAAGAAACCTTGTCACTTCAAGCTGCTCACGTTGCTGTTGTTGGATCTGAACATCTGATGTTAGAGGATGATACACATTGAGCTCATTACGAATGTTCCTCAAACTTGCATAGTACTCTTCTAAGCTTTGACTCCCTTGCTTCAAATTGAAATACTCTTGGCACAACTGATACACCCTAGTTGTATTGTCTTGTCCAAAGTACAACTTCTTAGCATGATCCCAGATTTCCTTAGCTGTATCTAGGAACATGAAGTTCACACTAATCTTTGGTTCCATGCTGTTCCAGAGTCATGTCATTATCTGTGCATCTACTTGTTCCCAGTCACTGAACCCAGGGGAATCAGAGGGAGGTTTCTCCTCTCTTACATGTTTTACCTTCCTCTTGGCCTTCAAGAACACCTCCACAGATTTTGCCCATGGTACATAATTCTCACCATTCAACTTGATGGATGTCATTTGAACACTTAGATAGTCTGGAGAAAGCATGACACCTGTTTTGTTATCATTCCCATTTTCAAATGAAGCCATCTTATTTATTTCACCTTCAAATATACAACACAACCTCACACTCTTTCACAAGACTTATCTCACTTATAACACCACCAATTCCAGCTTCTTTAAATACACATTACACACCACACACTAAGGCTGAAATCACTCAGTCTTCACATCAAACACCTAGGCTGCACACTGCAGAACCATTAACCATCAACACACTAAGACTGAAATCACTCAGTCCTCACATCAAACACTTGGGCTGCACACTGCAGAACTGATTACACACAAGGTATAGGATATCGCTTTTAAGTATTTTGAAACATAGATACACCAATCACCACGACACAACCACCACCAATCTACTGCTGTTGTGAACTTCAGCAGTCGACAACTCTTCTTTCAACATACATACGAAGAGAATGCAGAGGAACACGACTGAGATGCATATCAGTCACACTGAGCACCACCACAACCAACTTTTGAAACAAAAAGAAACATTCACAGTCCCTTACTTGGACAAACAACAATAGTGTTCATACCTGTCCACATTCAGCCCTCTTCGATACTGAATAGAGGGTTTAGTATACCACTCCAACGAGGAGGCATCCTCACCTCCAGGCCCACAAAATGACAGCTCCTTTTCAGCCCCTTATCGAACCTCCACTCAGGTCAGTCGAAAAGGAAGAAGATGACTGTGAAAGTTGGCGGCGAACCCAGAAAGAGAACAGCAGCAAGAAAGAAATGAGGATACGACCTTACAACTCTGATACCATGTTAGTAAACCCTAGCAGATTCTAGGTTGAAGTAGAGAAGAAGAAGAAGAAGAAGAAGAAAGAGAAAGAAAGGTTCGGCCAGACTAGAAGAGAGTCAAAATCACCCTCCCCTAGCTGACCCACTTGTATTTATTCAAAAACATAGAGTTATAGGAAAGACCATTTTGTCCCTCATAGAAGATGGGACACGTAACTTAAACTCAGATACAATAGACCTTTCACTCTCAAGCAGATAATCCAGAATGACCAAAATACCCCTGACTCGAGCATTCTAACAGGTTCGAAGATGGTTTGAGAAAAAAGTGTGAAAGATCAGACTTTACTGAATCAGGTGAAGGTGTTTGTGTTAGAAAGAAGAATGAATGGTTGGAAACAGTACATACAATTTTTTTTTTCTCTGAAATGGATGATCTAGTGGGGTTCCCCAACACTTTTTTTTTGATTGGTGTCCTTTTAAATTTTATTGATTGATGAGAAAGAATGAGATATTTATATAGTTGAGCATCCTCAATTTCAGGATGACAAAAGCCACTTCACCTATTTTCTCCAGATTATTACAAGAGACCCCAAAACAAATGAACCTTCTTTACCCCCTGGCAATTGTCTCAGCCACACTATATGCTGATATCTTTGTATCCAAGAGAAAATGGATTCCATTTCTCTAGCCAAGTATCTAATCTCCCTCATTATATACCTTATTTGCCACTTGCTTTGGTTGCTATTCTTCAGCCAGCTTGCAATCGCCTTTGAGTCCCCTTCCACCACTAAATTCCTATAAATTAGTGTTTTGGCCATTCTCATGCCCTGTAAAGCAGCTAGCAGCTATTGAGGTCCTATGTCTTTATCGGCCTAGAGAATACAACTAAGATGTTCGCACAACCATCTCTAAAATCCCTTGTGCTCAAAGGTCTTGGATTGCTCAAACTACAATTATCAAAATTTAATTTGATTTGGTAAGCAGTTGGTGAGCTGTACTGAACAAAGGTTACAACTCTGGCAGTTGAAGAAGATACCACCTGTTTTCCATCCTCTAAGAATATCATACCCTAGAAAGGATTGAAGATGTCAAGAATTTTGACCCAGCGAACCACTTTCATTGAAATATTTTATTTTCAGGAAAGATAACAATTTCATTGAAAGTCCTTTGACTGTGCTTTCCCATTGAAAATCCTTTCGTTCCTTTATTTCCATATCATCCATAGGACCATTTCCCTTGCACTTTGAAAAGAATTTCATGATAAGATGCTGGATTTAGTTATAGGGGCCATTGCTTGGTGTAATGGTAAATCATTGGGCTGACAAGCATGACGTGGGTTCAACTCTGAGAGCGGGCACTCTGCAAAAATTCCCAAGGTTAGGTATGCATCCAGTTTGCCCCTCCCAAGGCCCTAGATGGCTTGGATCAACATTGGGTAATGACCTGTTTGTTATGCTGAATTGTGTTATATTGCAAGTTTACAAAGATATAATATTCTTTAGGAAATTGTTGCTTACATTCCCCTCATTAGTCTCTCTGGAATTTTGTGGTTTATTGAGGTTCTAGCAACAAGGGAGAGAGTCTTACATGGGTACTCTGTAGTCAGGAAGTTTTTTAGTGAATGCACCAAGATTCTGAGGTTTTGTTGTGAATGATGAGGCAGGACAGTATTGGTAGGTGGTGGTGGTAAAAAAACAATGAACTCTGATTTTAAGGGCTTTGGAAGCGTGGTCCTCAATCTTGTTATTCTGTTAATGTGAATGATGGGTGTTAGTGGTGTTAGTGAAGGGGTATTTCAGTCTTTGTACTTGTTGAGAATGCTGATGTGTACTGTTATGTTAGTTCGAGTGCCTCTTACTTAAAGAAGGGCACTCAAGTCTTTTTCAATAAGTCAATAATATAATAATAGGTCTGGCCGAATCAAGGGATTAACTTTTTTCCCTAATTCGAACCAGCCTTTCTCTCTTTTCTCTCTTCTCTCTTTTCTTCTTTCCTCTCCTACTTCTTGCTGTCTACTTTACTCTACAGTCAACGAACAAGACAGAATTCTATGGCAGGTCAAACTTCAACATGGTATCAGAGCTAGGTTCACCAAATCAGACTTGCTAGAATTCTGCCTTCTGCGCATTCGAATTAGGGTTTCACTTGGGGTTCTCAGTTGTGAGTTGGAGACTGGGAAAAGGGCTGAAAAGGAGTGATCGCCCTCTTCCCTAGGAGGTCTCTATGCCTCCGATTGTGTCGTTGGTGATTGGTTGCTGTGGTTTCTAAGCCCTAGTTAGGGCTGGTACGTGTGGTGCAGTGGTGTCTCAGCCCTTCGTATGGTTGGCCTTCAGGCGATGAGGTAAAGTTTTTTTTATATATTTTTTTTGTTATGGAATACATGAGAGGTGTAGTACAGTTCGCATGATGGGTTTTCAGATCGCAGTATGCTAGGGTTTATGCTAGGGTTTATTCTGGTTTGTGTGTGATTCGAATGGCAATAGTGTCTACTTAATGGTGAAGCTTCCTATAGTTGTGGATTAATGTTGGTGGTGTTACAAGTGTGGTTTTCAGCTTTTGATATCGCTGAAATCAGTGTGTAGACCTCGGTGAGTAGGGGTTGTGGTGTTGTAGTTTTCAACATTTAATACTGCTGAAATCAGTGTACAGACTTCGGTGAGTAGGGTTTGTGGTGTTGCAGTTCTCAGCTGTTGAAATCAGTGTGCAGATTTCGATGAAGTGTCTGTGTGTAGTGTGCAGTGTGTAGTGCTCCTAATTCAGTGCTCAGAATTAAGGGAGTTCGGCAATGGCAGATAACAGTGATAGTAAACCTAGTGTCATGATATCTACTGACTACCTGAATGTCCAAATGACCTCCATTAAACTGAATGGAGAGAATTATGTCCCTTGGGCCAAGTCTGTAGAGGTTTTTCTGAAGGCGAAGAAGAAAGTGAAGCATATAAGAGAGGAGAAACCCCCCGCTAATTCTCAGGAGTATGAAGACTGGGAACAGGAAGATGCACAGATCATTACATGGTTGTGGAACAGTATGGAACCCAAAATCAGTGTGAACTTCATGTTTCTTGACACAGCCAAAGAGGTGTGGGATCATGCCAAGAAACTGTATTCAGGTCAGGATAATACCACTAGGGTATATCAACTGTATCAGGAATACTTCAATCTGCAACAGGGAAATCAGAGCCTTGAGGAGTACTATGCCAATGTGAGGAATATCCGTAATGAGTTAAATGTCTATCATCCTCTCACTTCAGATGTCAAAGTTCAACAGCAACAGCGAGAGCAGCTTGATGTAACACGGTTTCTGGTGGGGCTGAAGTCTGAGTATGAACCAGTACGAGCCCAGATACTAGGGGGATCTGCTCTTCCATCTTTAGAGGAGGTGTTTGCTCGTCTTCGGAGGGCTTCCATTGGATCTATGGACTCTAATGTCTCCGATAAATCAGCATTTGCAGTGTCAAGAGGCCGAGGTGGCAGAAGTGGGACTCGAGGAACCCAGCCTGGCAGGAGTGGTAGTGGTGGATCTACACATATCCGTGGTGGTGGTCGTACTGGAGGCAGAGATTCAGGGGGAGCTCGTGGTAGAGGACGTGGCTCGGGTCCACGGAAGTGTACTCACTGTGGTTTGGATGGACATACCATTAACTACTGCTATGACTTACATGGTCCTCCCTCGACGTGGGCCAACCATGCCATGACTAGTGACACCAGTTTCAGCCCTACACAGGAGAAACGGTCAGCTGACCCGATGCCTTCTACTCCCTCAGATGGTCCAGGCAAGGAGATGGTGAGTGTTCCTCGTGATGAGTATGAGAGGTTTGTTCAATCCAAGTCGCAGCAGAACACAGCTTCCTTTGCACACTCAGGTATGGCTTGTTTGGCATCCACACCCAACCCCTGGATTATTGACTCTGGAGCCTCCGATCACATGACGGGAACTCCAGGTGTGTTTTCATCTCTCACTCATTGCTCAACATCACAATCTGTTACCCTTGCTAATGGCTCCACGTCATCTATCTGTGGTGTTGGTAATGTTGACCTAGACCCTGTATCCCTATCCTCTGTTTTATATGTACCTAAGCTTCCATTTAATCTTATGTCTGTTAGTAAGCTGACCAAGTCACTTAAGTGCTCCATCACTTTTTACCCTTCTCTGTGTGTTTTTCAGGATCTCAAGACGGGGATGAAGATTGGTGGAGGGCATGAAGCCGGTGGACTGTATTATCTTGATGGTGGTGGACGAACGTCAACGGCTCTTCAGTCATCCATTTCTCCTCTCCAGTGGCACTGTAGATTTGGTCATCCTTCGCTGAAAGTGTTGCAGTCCTTAGTCCCTTCATTGAGTCAACTTTCTGTTTTAGATTGTGAGTCTTGTCAATTTGGGAAACACCATCGTGTTCCCTTTCGTTCTAGGGTCGATAACCGTGTGTCGAGTCTTTTTTCTTTAATTCATTCAGATGTTTGGGGTCCTTATAAAGTGATGTCATATAATGGATACCGATATTTTGTTATTTTTGTTGATGACTGTTCAAGAATGACGTGGCTCTATTTAATGAAAGAAAGAAGTGAATTATTTTCCATCTTCCAGAAATTTTATGCTGAGATCCGTAATCAATTTGGTGTGCACATCAAAATTTTCCGTTCTGATAATGGTCGTGAATACTTGTCTTCATCTTTTCGAGAATACTTGGACCAACATGGCATTATACACCAAACTTCATGTACCTATACTCCGCAACAAAATGGGGTTGCTGAGAGAAAGAACCGCCATCTTGTAGAAACGGCACGCTCCCTCATGCACCACATGAATGTTCCCAAAACTTTTTGGAGCGATGCAATGCTCACCTCTTGTTTCTTAATTAATCGGATGCCCACGTCTATCCTTGATGGTCGTTCTCCTTTTAGTGTCTTATTCCCCAACATGTCTCCGTTTCCGCTTTCTCCTCGGGTATTTGGGTGTGTCTGCTTCGTTCATAATCTGAGTCCCGGGACTGACAAGTTAGATGCACGTTCCATGAAGTGTATCTTCCTTGGTTATTCCCGAACTCAGAAAGGGTACAAGTGTTATCATCCTAGTTCTCGTCGTTCCTTGGTATGTGCTGATGTTACATTCTTTGAGTCTACTCCGTTCTTCGTGGGGTCCGGTGCTGCTGCTTCCCCCACATCACCACCTCCTCTTCCTCTTCCTGTGGCTGATCCACCTCCTTTGGTTCCAGTCATGCCTACGTCCTTGCCTCCGGTGCCACCATTGGTTGACCGTCCACCCATCCGTCACGTGTATACACATCGCCCACGTGTACCGGCTGCAGCTCCTCCAGCTTCATCACCGTCGACAGATCCAGCTCCAGCTTCGACACCAGCCTCCGACCTAGATCTTCCTATTGCCTTACGGAAAGGTAAGCGTACTTGCACCCTTCACCCTATTTCCAATTTTGTTTCACTTACCCACCTCTCCGCTTCCCATCGCCAGTTCATATCTTTGTTATCCTCCGTGGTTGTTCCTAAGGATGTCCAGGAAGCCCTTACCTCTCCAGAGTGGTGCCGTGCTATGGAAGAAGAGCTCTCTGCTTTGCATCATAATCACACTTGGGATCTCACCGCTCTTCCTCCTGGGAAGCAGGCTGTCGGTTGTAAGTGGGTGTATAGTGTTAAGTACTTGCCAGATGGTCGTGTTGAGCGCCTGAAGGCGCGTCTGGTTGCCAAAGGGTACTCCCAAACCTATGGCATTGACTACACGGAGACGTTCTCCCCGGTTGCTAAGATAGGGTCAGTTCGTGTCGTCATCTCTCTTGCAGCTATGTCTGGTTGGCCTCTCCATCAGCTCGATATCAAAAATGCCTTTTTGCATGGGGATTTGCTCGAGGAGGTCTACATGGAGCAACCACCTGGGTTTGTTGCTCAGGGGGAGGATGGTAAGGTATGTAGACTTAAGAAGGCTATTTATGGACTTAAACAGTCCCCTCGAGCATGGTTTGGTAGGTTCAGTGAGGTGGTCAAGAAGTTTGGTCTGAAACAGTGCCAAGTTGATCACTCTGTCTTCAGTCTTGACTCTTCGGCAGGTAAAATAATATTGGTGGTGTATGTGGATGATATCGTTGTGACTGGGAATGATAAAATGGGCATTGACAGATTGAAGGCATTCCTACAGGAATACTTTCAGACAAAGGACCTTGGCAAGTTGAAATACTTTTTGGGCATAGAGGTAGCAAGATCTAAGCATGGCATTAATTTGTGCCAGAGGAAATATGTGCTTGATTTACTGGAAGAAACAGGATTGTTGGGTACTAAACCGGCTGAGACACCTATGGAAACAAATACGAGGCTGAGCAGTGATATAGGTGAAGTGTTTGAAGAGCCTGGAAGATACCGACGACTTGTAGGCAACTAAACTATCTAACCATTACTCGGCCAGATATTTCATTTGCAGTTAGTGTGGTGAGTCAGTTCATGCAGAAACCTTTGGTCCCACATTGGAATGCAGTGCTAAGGATTGTGAGGTATCTGAAAGGAGCTCCTGGTCGTGGTTTGCTGTACAGAAGTGGTGGAAAACTGGTAGTAGAAGGATACACCGATGCTGATTGGGCAGGTTCTATGTCTGATAGACGATCTACCACAGGCTATTGCACCTTTCTGGGGGGTAACCTGGTAACATGGAAAAGTAAGAAGCAAACAGTTGTGGCAAGAAGCAGTGCAGAAGCGGAATATAGGGCCATGGCACATACTGCTTGTGAACTAGTGTGGCTGAGGAACCTTCTACAGGAGATAGGATATGACATCAGTACTCCAATGAAGCTCTACTGTGACAATCAGGCAGCGGTTCATATCTCTTCCAATCCAGTGTTTCATGAAAGAACCAAGCACATCGAAGTTGACTGTCATTTTGTGAGAGAGAAGGTGCTGAATGGGGTGATAGAAACTGCATATGTTAGTACGGGAAACCAGTGGGCAGACTTGTTTACAAAAGGCTTGAGTCGGGGGAGAGTGGACTACATATGTAACAAGCTGGGATTATATGATATATACTCACCAGCTTGAGGGGGAGTGTTAGTGGTGTTAGTGAAGGGGTATTTCAGTCTTTGTACTTGTTGAGAATGCTGATGTGTACTGTTATGTTAGTTCGAGTGCCTCTTACTTAAAGAAGGGCACTCAAGTCTTTTTCAATAAGTCAATAATATAATAATAGGTCTGGCCGAATCAAGGGATTAACTTTTTTCCCTAATTCGAACCAGCCTTTCTCTCTTTTCTCTCTTCTCTCTTTTCTTCTTTCCTCTCCTACTTCTTGCTGTCTACTTTACTCTACAGTCAACGAACAAGACAGAATTCTATGGCAGGTCAAACTTCAACAATGGGAAAAACGGGAAAGGGAATGTGGTGATGCCCCAAGAAAACTTGTTTCACTAGTGAGCTGTAGAAGGGTGGACCTGGAAGAGGGAATAGTTCAACAAAGTGGGTGAAGTCTGGAATTAATGAATATTGTTATGCTTTGTAAGAGAAGTTGAATGCAGTTAATCAAGAGATGATCTGTGATTTATTGCAAATTTTTTTTGAAAGGTAAGATACATTTTATTAGAAACCAGCAAGCTTATAGTACAACAGCTCTCTAGCTTCAAAGAGAACAGCCAGGAGAACAGAACAGATTACAAGCTCCAAAGGGAATGGGATCTTAACAACTCAGACACATTCTGATTTTATTTTTTTGGGGAAAAGGTAAGGTAATTTTATTCAAACCAAACTCACATACAGACTGAAATCAGACCCAGGAAGGTAGTCTGAAAACAGCCAAAATTACAAGCTCCACCAGGAGTGAGACTGAAATAAATAAGGCAAATTTAGATTTCTGAACTCCTCAGTAACAGAAATCCAAGAAATCAACTTGCCCACTGCTCTCTGAATTACATCGTCAGGACTTTTAGCTCTATTACAGAAGATTCTACTATTCCTTTCTGCCGAAATGGACCACAATACAGAAGCAGGGATGGTCCTCCACATCGATTTCCTTTTCTTACTTAGGCCTTTTATTTTCCAGCTCCAGAGAAGCTCCTTAACCGACCTAGGCATAACCCAACTGGTATCCATGGATTTGAGAAAGTGCATCCACACCTGAGAGAACGGACAGTGAAGACACAAATGATCTGTAGTTTCTGTAAGAGACCCACAAAGACGACAAGATAAGTCCAAAATTTGAATGCTCTGCCTCACAAGATTAGATCTGGAAAGGCATTTGTCAAGGGCCATCGTCCATACCAGAAAATTGGACTTTGATGGATGTTGGAATGTTAACTTTATTTATTATGTTTGTATTCTACTGAGTTAGGGTCCGTTTGGAAAATTAAAGCAGTTTTTTTTTTGTTTTTTATGCTGTAACTTAATTTAGGGCATAAGGGTCTTTTCCCTTCTAATTATGGTCGCCATATATATATATATTAATATAAGTTGGCGCCGCCAGCACTGTAGCGGCACTGTATCAGACTCCAAATCTCTCTCTTCTCTCTTCTCCCCTCTCTCCTCTCTTCCTCTTTTCCTCTTCTCTTCTCTTACCTCTCTTCTCCTCTGTTCAGCTGTTAATATGGTATCAGAGCGGTTCTGCTAGGCCTGTGAGCAGATCGAACAAGCTTCAACCTGCTGCCTTCTTCAACTGAGATAAAAAAAAGTGCAGACCTACGACTCGTACAGATTTTTTTTTTATGTTTTTTTCCTTTTCCTTGGTTGTGTACCAAGAAGAAACTATATGACTCCAGATTGCTGAATGTTTTCTGAGAAGCTGTGAGGTTCGAACCTCTTTTTTTTATGGATCGTGTGATCCCATGTCTGAGAATTCAGATCTGTAGGTCGTGGATGACCTGATCTTTTAACCCTTGTGGTGTAACCATATTGGTTTATGACCCCTCCAAGCAGTCAATGTGTTTGGGGTGTCTGGAAGTTGGTGGAGTGTGACTGCTAGGTCAGATCAGCTCCGAGATCACCCTAAAATCTTGCCTTTTTTGGACAATCTAGGCTGGTTTGTGGTCAGATTGTGTCTAGATTGCAGTGTGTGCATGTGGGCTTCATCCTTGGTGTTTCTAGGACTGTTTGTTTGGTGATAGGAGGGATCATAAGGTGTGTGTAAGGCCTGAAAGGTGTTTGAATCATGTCCTCTGAGAATTCTGCAACTTCAGAAATTTCAGGAGGTCAAAATGGAATGAGTGGGGGGATGGATATGAGTTTCCCCATGGCTGTGATCCCCTTTGATGGACTGGACTATCTTGAATGGTCTAGGGGAATTAAACTTTATATTACTGCTAGAGGAAAAATTGGGTATATTAATGATAAAATCAAGGAACCAAAGATTGGTAGTGCTGAACATGGTGATGTCATGGCTCTTGGTTTCCATGCTCCCAAGAAAATAGCATGGGAGCAAGCAAAATCTACCTATTTAGAACAGAGACACTATGCAAAGATATATCAATTACAAGCAGAATCCTCCACTTGCAAGCAAGGGGAGAGGAGTCTCTTGGTGTACTATTCAGACTTGACATCAATTTGGAAGGAACTGGATCATTATCAAAATGTGAATTGGAAGTGTGATGAGGATGCAAAGGCCTACAAATCACTTGTTTCCCAGCAACGGGTATTTGCCTTTCTTTTGGTGCTGAATCCTACATATGAATCTATGAGGGTACAAATCTTAGGAAGTAAGAACCTACCTTCAGTCCAAGAAGTTTGTGCCCTAGTTCAGTTTGAAGAGAGCAAAAGAAGTGTGATGAATTGTACAGAAGGGGAACCGATTGCACTAGCTGTCCGAGGGGGTACAAGTTCAAATGTTGGAGGCTCTTTTAAAAAGGGAGATTCACAAAAGAGAGTGGATGACAAAGACAAACTTTGGTGCATTCACTGTCAAAAGTCCAGGCACACTAGAGACACATGTTGGGATCTTCATGGCAAGCCGAAATGGGCTAAAGAATTGAGTAAGAAGTCAACCCAGCAGAGTCAGAAGAAATATAACTCAGGAAATGTGGCATCTCAAGAGACTAGTCCCATGGTACCCTAAGAGCGACACTCTGGTTCTGACCCCAAGGAAGAGATCATCAACTTCTTTCCTGACCACTTGGAATTATATGGTAGGACACTTCGCTAGATGGATTCTGGCCCTACTCCTTCCACCTCCTTTGCGTCTACATCAGGTAACACTGCCACTGCCTTCCATGTGTCATCTCATACATCTAATTCCCCTTGGATAATTGACTTTGGAGCCTTAAACCACATGGTTGGTAAGTCAAATTTATTTCAGGCATATAACCTCCTCTCTGGGAGAGATAAGGTGAGACTGGCTGATGGGTCTTATTCCACCATAGCCGGTCAAGGAACCATCTCCCTTCCTCTTGGTCTTACCCTCTCTAATGTGTTGCATGTTCCTAAATTACCTATCAGTTTACTTTCCATTAGTAGTATTACTCATTCATTGAATTGTTTAGTGACCTTTCATTCTTCATGTGTATTTCAGGATTTGACCTCAGGGAAGACGATTGGTAGAGGAAGCATGGTGGATGGCCTCTACGTGTTAGAGAATAAAGCTGGTCTTGTGGCTACAAAGTTGATGAGGGCAGATTTGGCCCTCCAGTGAAATTGCGACACGTGGCACCTCGTGACAACTAGGCAAACACCCAGGCAACAACTTACCAAGTTGGTGTCCCACCCGGGCACCAGTCTGGCCGGCCTGGCGTGGCCTGGCGCAACTTGCACGCGGCCTGGCGCGGCCTGCGCGACCTGGCCAGATCAGCCTGGCACATGATCCGACCTGGCCGACCTGACAACCCATAAGACGCCCACCGATGAACCATAACGGCATACCCCGTGAGCTCGGTAGCTCACCAAGGAGCTCGCCAAGGAGCTCGCCAAGGAGCTCGGTAGCTCGCCAAGGAGCTCGGTAGCTCACCAAGGAGCTAAGCAGCTCTCCAAGGAGCTAGGCAGCTCTCCAAGGAGCTCGCCACCAAGGAGCCAGGCAACTCGGCAAAGCTCGCCACAAGCAGCTCGACATAGTCCAAGGAGCTCGGCATAGCTCCCCCGGGCAGCTCGCCACTTGTAGGGTAGTTCGGTACAGAAGAGTAGTTTGGCGTATTGCAGGAAGATCTCCTGCCTGACAACCTGGCCCAGACACCGACCCGCCGACTGACACAGGCGCCGACCTGACAACCTGGCCCAGACACTGACCTGCTGACTGACACAGGCGCCGACCTGACAACCTGGCCCAGACACCGACCCGCCGACTGACACAGGCGCTGACCTGACAACCTGGCCCAGGCGCCGACCTGGCCGCCTGACACAAGCGCCAGCCTGACAACCTCGAGGAGCTCACCACCGTACCCCGGTTCTGACGGGATATGACGAGTCTTACCGTTTGAAGGCTTTTCACCCACCTAACCCGCGAGGACACCACTATATAAGGACTCCGACCCCCAAAGCCAAGGGGAGGAAAAAAAGGATGGTAACCCTTGCTCTCTAGCTCTCTCATTTCTCTCCAAGCTCTCTGTAATCAGAATGCTAACTTAGGCATCGGAGAGTCCCCGCCGGGAAAATACCCCCGGGTCCTCTGATTCAGTTCTCGTAGGTCCCTCAGCTCCCGCCGCCTACAAAGGAGAGGAAATCACCTCATGCAGAGGGCAGCCGGGTTGCGCTGCACCAGGGATCTCCACCATCCTCTGAGTTGCAGGCCACCTAGGAGCAGGTCAAATGACGAGTCCACCAGGCAGTTCTCCCCCAGGCAGTTCGCCACCAGGCAGTTCGCCACTAGGCAGTTCGCCACCAGGCAGTTCTCCCCCAGGGAGTTCGCCACCAAGTAGCTCTCCACCAGGGAGATCGCCACCAGGCAGTTCGCCACCAGGGAGCTCGCCACCAAGCAGTTCGCCACCAGGCAGTTCGCCACTAGGGAGCTCACCACCAAGCAGTTCGCCACCAGGGAGCTCGCCACCAGGCAGTTCTCCACCAGGGAGTTCGCCACCAAGCAGTTCATCACCAAGTAGCTCTCCACCAGGGAGCTCGCCACCAGGTAGTTCTCCACCAGGGAGTTCGCCACCAAGTAGCTCATCACCAAGGCACGTCACCACCGGGTCAAATAACGAGGTACTTAGTCAAAAAAATTTATACTTCACAAAAAATTGCTACACGACCAGAAACGGTTACATCAAAAGTCTTTAAGTTCTTCTAGTGAGTGTCATGCCTACTTATGGCATAATCGTCTTGGTCACCTTTCGTTTGAGTCTTTAAAACTTATGTTTCCTGAGTTGTTTAAGTCTTTGTTAGTTAGTAAATTGCAGTGTCATACATGCCAATTGAGCAAACATTGTAGAAATTCCTTTTCTTTAAGAAATAAAAGATCTGAATTTCCTTTTCATATTGTCTATTATGATGTTTGGGGCCCTATTTTTCTACCTACTAAGACTGAATATAAATATTTCATTACTTTGATCGATGACTACTCTAGATATATTTGGGTGTATCCTATGCGATCTAGAGATGAAGTGCCAAAGATTGTAAAAACTTTCAACGAATGGTTTTCACTCAATTTCAAATTGAAATTCACATTTTCCAGTCGGACAATGCAAAAGAGTACTTCCATAGTGATCTCACGGAGTTCTTTGCTTCGTGTGGATCTCTTCATCGAAGCTCTTGTGCCAGGACACCTCAACAAAACGGTATTGCTGAAAGGAAAAATCGTCATCTACTTGAGATAGCTCGTGGTTTATTACTTCATATGAATGTTTCGAAACGTTTTTGGATGGATGCTGTTATGTGTGCTGCATATATATCATCAATCGTATGCCATCTCGGTTACTAAAGTATAAGGCCCCACATCAACTCTTGTTTCCTACAACTCCGTTGTCCCCCATTCCAATGTGTGTCTTTGGGTGTCGTTGCTTCGTTCATGACTTGTCTCCTACTCATGGTAAACTCGATCCCCATGCCACCCTTTGTGTTTTTCTTGGTTATCCGTTATCTCAAAAGGGTTACCGCTGCTATGATCATGCTTCACGCAAGTACTATGTCTCCATGGATGTATCATTCTTTGAGAGTCAACCCTTCTTCTCGGTTTCTCCTCAAGGGGAGAGTAGGATTGAAGAGAAACACACTCAGGTTCAACTACCTCCTCTTCCCGACCCTTCTCCATTTCGGGTCTTTCTTCGCCGCCATAAGAGCCAATAGAGTTCAAGAGTTGTGGAACTTGAAACTATGCAACCAATATTATCGGACTCTCCAGAGGTAGATCCTCCTCATCAGCCAGGTACACTCTTTCCCATTGATATGCCTGAATCTCTTAACATTGATCCTCCTGTTGTTAATGATCTTGATGTTCCTATTGCTAAGAGAAAGGGTATTAGGTCTTGTACTACTAATCATCCTATCTCTCACTTTGTATCCTATGATCATATTTCACCTTCATACCGTGCATTCCTTTCCTCTATTGACAGTGTCTCTGTTCCTAAGAATGTGGCAGAAGCTTTATCCAAACCTGAATGGACAGATGCAATGAAGGATGAAATTAACCAATGGGTATTCACAATAAAGCATAGAGCTGATGGTTCAGTAGAAAGATACAAAGCTAGATTGGTGGCCAAAGGGTTTACACAAGTGTATGGAGTAGACTATGCAGAGATCTTTGCTCCAGTAGCCAAGATGAATTCAATCAGAATCCTCTTCTCACCGGCAACTAACCTTGATTGGGAAATTCATCAGTTGGATATCAAGAATGCATTCTTGAATGGTGACCTAGAGGAAGAGGTTTACATGACTCAACCTCCAGGTTTTTGTGCCAAAGGTAGTGAGCAGAAGGTGTGCAAGTTAAAAAAATCTTTATATGGGTTGAAGAAATCACCTCGGGCCTGGTTTAGTAGGTTTCATTTAGCAGTGCAACAGATGGGATTCAAACAATGCCAGTCAGATCATACTTTATTTGTGAAAAAAGGTGAAGGGAAAATTGCAGCTTCAATTGTCTATGTTGATGACATAGTAATCACAGGAGACTGGAAGATTGAAATCCAGAAGCTGAAGAAATTCCTAGCCACTCAATTTGAGGTGAAAGATCTAGGCCCCTTACGTTATTTTCTTGGAATTGAAGTTGCCCGCTCAAAAAGGGGCACCTTTAGTTTCCCAAAGAAAATATGTACTAGATCTATTAGAGGATACAGGCAAGTTGGGAGTGAAACCAATTGAACAAAACAATAAGACAGCAAACGGGATGGTTTTTGCCAGGCTTCAAAACAATAAACTGCTCCTAAATTAAGTCATATCAACCACCTTCATAAGAGAGGGCTCGTGGTTTCATGAGCTGCATTGATGCTTTATTTTGGCAGCCAATGTATTGTTGAGTCTCTGCTATTTAAAGGGTTTTATTTTGTCTTTAATCGAGTGGGATTTAAGTCTTTTTTTTTTTTGATAATTTGAGTGGGATTTAAGTCTTTTTTTTTGATAATTTGAGTGGGATTTAAGTCTAGTGCCTTGATTTTAGTTTTTTGCCCATATATAGTTTTTGCAGGAATATGATTGCTTGGGTTCTTGTTAGCTCTTGCAGCTAAATGACTGCTTTAAGTCTTCTTTCTTTTTGGGACTTGCTTTTATTGACAATTTGACATATAAATATACATCCTTATCTTTTAAATGAAGTCAGTATATTAGAACTTGGAGAAAAGCTCTTTTCAAGTTTGATAGTTATGAAGAAAAGTTAAGAGTTGCCAATTGCTAACTAGAATTGATTATACAAGAGAATATCAGTGGACTTAAATTTCTAATAATTTTTAGAAACCTATGATGAGGATTGTGCCATTTTCTCTGGAACTATTAACCACACGATAAAAGTTACTGTCTTAAAGTTATTTCTTATTTGTTTAGCATTAAGTCCTATAAATCTAACAAGAATTATGAAGTAGCTTATTTAGGTTCTATTGTTGTTACCTGTGAAAAAGTTGAAAAGTTAAAATTTTTAATTGAAATTGATCATGTATCTTATCATGTAGAAACTTGATGTAGTTGGTAACTCCAAAGAGGTGTAAAATTTGTGCCTGTCTAACCAAGGTAGGCTTATAAGTTTTGTTGATTTGAGTTTTGGTTATTTAGTAAAAGACCTTTGAAGAAGGTTATTGATGGTTGCACACTCCTTATTATGGGTTGTTTTTACACTTACCTTTCTAGTCTAATGGGGTTCTTGTTTATTCACAACTACTTCTCCCATGTAACTTTGAGTTTGATGTATTTTGCTTCAGTTTTCTGCCAAAATTTTCTGGAAATCTATGACAAAGATTAGAATTCCTGCCTACATTGTTGGTGATTTGGATTTATCTACTTCTATCTCCAGGTCATGCCTTTGTCCAATTTAAGTCCACTGATATTTTTCATCTACTTCACAAATTCAAACCACTATGATTCTGGTTGATAAATTTGAAATATTCAAATAGGTTTCCTGCTTTGGAGCAATATTAAACAATGTCCAAATAGATTCGATGGGAATGGACAGGAATTCTGAGTGCATAATTTTTTTTGATTATTGAAAATTGATTTCATTAATTAGGAAGAATAAATCTTTACAAGCATCCCTTGGAGAGGCACGAGATGCAGCCCTACCCTAAACATTACAAGTGGTCAGAAATAAAGATTACAAAACTGCCCAAAATAACCGATCCCTAGCAGACACCTATTTAGCAAGATAATCAGCCAAAGAATTTGCCTCCCTACCCACCCACTGGTATCTACATGTTATGTGTCTTGTTCAACATTTAACTTTTTTGATGTGATCCCTATAACTCCAAAACTAAGTCTGGATTTGACAACCAGCCCACAATCACATTAGAATCCCTTGAATTAATAAGTTCTCCACTCCTAGTTGATTAGTAATTTGAATTCCTTGTACTGCAGCCAACCAATGTTTTTGAACCATCATTGACCCGGATGGTCGGACCGTTCAGCCCAGAAACCATCCGGACAATCGGTTCCGTTTCACCCCTAACCCGTTATTGGGTGAAAACCTGTTGACTTCGTCAAAAAACCACTGACCCGGGTGGTTGAACCGTTGACTCGTTTGACCTGGCCAGTGGTTTGCAATATAAAGTTGCAGAGAGGAGAACTCAGATCTGAGATCCAGTCTGAGACACGAACTCAGATCTGGGATCTAGCACAAGAAGAAGAAGAAGAAGACTTTCTTCTACAGGTTTTAGAGAAATCGATCTCAGATCTGAGATCCGAGAACTCAGATATCAGATCTGAGATCCAAGAAATCAGATCTCAGATCTGCATCTTTTGCTGCCGCCTTGCCGCCGCCGGTGAGCATCCAATCATCCTCCTCCTCCTTCTTCCCTCCTCTCTTTCCTTCTTTTTCTTTCTTTTTTTCTTTCTCAGCCGACAACAGTTCTCCTTCCTCCTGCTTTCTGGCTTTCTCAGCCGACATCTCTTCTTTCTTATATGAGGTTTGCATATTAGGGCAAATCTCATATAAACATTTGCCCTAATATGCAAACCGCCCGAACCGTTCGACCCGGACGGTTGAACCTCTGACCCGGAAACCGGTAGCTAGAACGGTTCCGTTTCCGGGTCGGTTTTTAAAACCTTGCAGCGAACAACTCAGCTCTTGTAGAATCCCCTATCCCTACCGGGCCTGAAAACAAGGATATGATGTTACCATTCTCATTCCTCAGGACTCTTCCTATGCCAGACGATCCTGGGTTACCTTGATTGCTTCTGTCAAAATTCAGTTTAATAATCCCTTCTAGAGGAGTTACCCAAACTGTTGCAGCTGTGGTTCTCCTAACTGAAGTGTGTGCAACTGCAGCCCAGTTCCTCCAAATGTCATCAAATGAGAATGAGTTGAAATAAGCCAAGGATTTCAGCCGGTGAATAGCCCCAGTTAAAAATTCATTCCTTCACTTTTGTAAAGGATCTCTCCTCATCTTGGAAAATTCTAGCATTTCTTTCTTCCCAAATTGTCCATAGGGTGGCTGCACTGAAACATCTCCACATACTGCTCCCTCTTTTTGTTGGGCAAGCAAAGGTAGACGGAGAAAACAATAGTTTTACCTCTGTTGGCTGATTCCACCTACATCCAAACAAAACAAACATCCAATCTCAAAGAGCTGCAACGAAGGAACAAGAAACCAGTAAGTGGTAATAGTCCTCACTATGAGATTTGCACAATACACACCAGTTTGGGGATAAACACAAGAAAGGCTTTTTCTTTTGTAGGTTCTCCAAATTGTTGATCTTACCAAAGTACACTTCCCAGCAAAAAAATTTTGTGGGGACAAGCTTAGTCCAAACTTCTTTCAATGGGAAAAGTTCAAGGGAAGTATTAGAACCAAGGGATTTGAAGAAGGATGCACAAGTGAAGGAACCTTTTGGGATAGGGGCCCGCACCCTTTTATCAAGAGAAGAGGGGTCCAAACAAACACTATCTAAGATGGATAGAAGTTTAGTAACACAAAGAAGCTCATCCTCCCTTAAGCCCCTACAAAAGCCAAAGTCCTAGTTCAAGGATAAAGGTAAGACCGGTGGGGGGAGAAAGATGGAAATAATCTCCTTTTTATAAAGGGATAGAGAATAAAGGGAGGGAAAAAGGTCTTTTAGAGGTTGATTGTCCACCCAAGTGTCTTCCCAAAAAGGAATCGAAATCTCGGAGCAAGTGCCATACCTTACAAATTGAAGGAATTTGGGGAGGATGCCATGTATTGCCTTCCAAGATATTGTTTGGGTAGCCCGATGAGATACTCCAGCTTTCCAACCAGAGGCGGAATAGCTATGAATACTAACCACCACTTTGTGCTACAAACTTTCTCTTTCCAGAGGCCTTCTCCACAACTACTTCCCCAATAAAGCTTCATTTTTAGGGACCAAATTCCCTAATCCCAAACCCCTTGCCTCTTTACTCTGACAGATTATTTCTCAATTAACTAAGTGATCCTTTTTCTCTTCCTTGGTTCCCAAAGAAAATCTCTTATCAATTTTTCTAATTTCCTAGCCTACCTATAGGGGATCGTAAACATTGAAATAAAATAGACTGGTAGATTGGCAAGTGTAGCCTTAATCAAGGTTACCCTTCCTCCCAGTGTTATATAATTCTTTTTCCAAGCTGCCAATTTTCTTTCAAATTTCTCCACAACTGGATACCAAAGGCTGCTTTCCCTAGGATTCCCTAGGATTGGCAAGTGGAATGTTGGAACAGGATTCATGTAGCTGACCCCATATATAAGGCTTTGTTGAGTTGATTGATGAACCCACAGATGCATTAATGGTAGTTCTTTGTGGATGTGATTGTTTTTAGATTTATCAATCATGGTAAGAATGACATTACAGAAAACAGACATGGGAATACTGGTTGTTTGTGGTGTAGGAAACATGCTTATGCCACTGAGCACAGATTTTTGCGTGGATATATGTTCTGAATGATCCACCTTGGGTATGGCACTCCGGGTCTTTCTCCCTTAACAGACTAGTTTATAAGAATAAATAATATGGTGCCTAGGATGTCAATGAAGAATAGAGCCTAGATTGTCCATAATACACTACACTCCTTGGGAAAATCTTGTATCTGTATTTCCCTTGGAGACTAGGAGTACAAACCAGATGGTAAGTAATGCAAGTCACTGTAGCTTTCTAGGGTACTATTTTGTGTAACAGAAGAGTTGCAGTTCCATTATTTTCATCCATTGCAAGGTGGTCCTAAGGGTTCTAATTGTGCTATGAAAACCTTATAATTCTTGTTTGTTTGCTGCTAAGGTGGTCACTTGGCTGGCAAAGGTTATGAGTCTGTTTATGTAGTTTTTGGCATATCTTGGTTATTACATATTCCTGCTAAGGTGGTCACTGAATTGTCACAGGGACAGTTGCACTCCCAGGCAAGGGGTTGTCCTCTATATATGCTTTTCTCTTATCATTTTGCTCCTTTTTAGTGTCTAGGATTTAATGAAGAATAGAGCCTAGGTTGTCCATAATACACTACACTCCTTGGGAAAATCTTGTATCTGTATTTCTCTTGGAGGCTAGGAATACAGACCAGCTGGTAAGTAATGTAAGTCACTGTAGCTTTCTAGGGTACTGTTTGTGTGTAAGAGTAGAGTTGCAGTTCCATTATTTTCATCCATTGCGAGGTGGTCCTAAGGGTTCTAATTGTGCTATGAAAATCTTATAATTCTTGTTTGTTTGCTGCTAAGGTGGTCACTTGGCTGGCAAAGGTTATGAGTCTGTTCATGTAGTTTTTGGCATATCTTGGTTATTACTTATTCCTGCTAAGGTGGTCACTGAATTGTCACAGGGGCAGTTGCACTCCCAGGCAAGGGGTTGTCTCTATATATGCTTTTCTCTTTCATTTTACTCCTTTTTATTGTCTTTACTTTTTTTTTATATCTGTTTTTTTCTTTTTGTTCTCTTCTATCTTTTTTAGAAGACATTAGGATCCTATGGTTGAAGTTGCCAAGTACATATTATTTAAAATAAATGTTTCAAGGCATTTCTGATAATTTTTTTTTGTGGCATCAATGTCCATAGGTATAGCTGTTTGTCTAGTGGAGGTAAGAGACATCAAAACGATTCACCATATAGCAGCACTGAGAAAGATTTTGTGGTGTCATTTTCAATTGTTGTCTTTGTGGTTAGCTCATAGGTGCTTGTCAAATCGGGGAAAGGGTGGGGTGGGGGGCTAGGGGGGCGGGGAACCCACTGGTACGTAACTAGAGCTTAACCTTACATGTACCTTGCATGCCTCTATTTGTGGAGGTCTGCTGGGTAGCTGTTGAGGTGGTGATATCAGGTTTGATAGATGAGAATATTCTGGTGAACCTATGCTAGAGATTTTCTGAGGGGGAATCTAGCGTTTATCTTTTGTGGGGGACCTCGTCGTGGAAGACAGCTTGCTTATCCTGATTGTGGGCGTAAGAAGCCAGCTCAGAGACATGGACATGCTTATGTCACCAGCAACAAATCGTGCAGAACCAAAAATTTCATGCGTTTCTATTAGGCGTCTTCACGTGGAGTTTAGGCGATTGATGTTGCTGGCTCTTGTATATTACTTACTCTTACTCTTAGGTCTTGACCATTTCTCAATTGGTTTTCTGAGTTATTTGTTGGTTAAATAGTCAACATTTGCTTGTAGATACCTATACTTTCCTGCTTTTAGCTGCTTTTCTTTTGTGGGTATAGTAATGTGGCTTTGGGCTGATGCTATACAACTTGGGGGTGTTTTATAGCGTGGATGAGAGATTGGTGGGCGTGGACTGGTTCACACTTCACCACCATATTACTATGGCAGGGACCAATCCATACCACATCAGTATTCAACTGTTCTAATTTGTGGATGGACTGTGGATTGGTCCGATTCACACCCATAGTGGTGTTTTGTAGGTGTTGACTTTTTGATTCCATGTATTTTATATATAGTTTATGAAGTAATATGTAGAGTCGATTATAAATGTTTTATTTTTACAATTTATATGATAAATAAATTGAAAAAAGGACATCAACAATTGAATATTAACCAATAAATATTAATTTTAATGAAAATGGTAATAAAATAATTTAAAATAATTATTATTTTATTGATGAAAATATTAAAAAATTAATATTTAAGCAAACAAAATAACAAATTATTGTAAGACAAATGTAGCATTAAATTATTTATGCAAACTAATAAAAAATAACACACTATTGTAAGATAAACATAGTATCAAAATATTGGAGCACAACGGTGGATGAGAGCTTCAAGCGGTGGAGAAGAGCTTCAATGGTAATATTGTAGGGTAAAGAGAAATGTGCGATGTATGTTATCAATAATAAATTTTCAAAATATTGGGGATCGAACTCAACCACGAAGATACATGCGTGGAAGAGGTATTGAGTTGTGGATAGGGTCGATATATTGTGGACCAGTCCCATTTATACTCCATAGTATGCAGAATGCTGTGGTCATTTTATGGCGTGTATCCAAACGGGTCATCCATGATATGACCACAGTTTTGAACAACACCTTGGTGCTTGTTGGTATGCACAACATGAACTTTTTAAAGGGGGATGCCAACTTATACCTCTGCCACAGTCATTTCTTGTTTCATTGAATTTTTATCCAATTTGTTAGATCTATTCTGCCTTTTCTGTTTCTTTCTATCCTTTTTGCCCTCCGAACCATGTTTATATTATCAAATACATTATCTATACAATATAACTGATGGGGACAAATGTGTCAGTTTCTTTTTCTTTTTTCCCTCCGAACCATGTTTATATTACAAAACGTGGATAACCTGTTTTTCTGTAGGATTCAACCCATTCCTCCTCAATCCTCAATGGAGGGGTACCAATACCTTCCACCTAGACTGTGCAGTTGTTGGCATACAAATTGCTTGTTTGCGTGAATTATGTATTTATTCTGTGTTTGAAGCCACTTGATTTCTTGAATTAGTTTAGTGTTATTGATATATTTGTGAGCTTTATGTGGGTTTCTCTATCGTATCTACTAGACTACTGCGTCTGTCTGAATTGTTCCATGTTATCATAGAATTTCATGAATATGTTCTAAAATTGACTTCCTAAAACTCTTATGCAATACCCGCGTCATTGTATCAATCTCAGAGACTAAAATTGATTAATCAATGGTTTTTGGGTCAAGGAGTTTTAACTGTCCACCTAAGGAGGACCTTACCATGACCCTACTATAAGATGCTTCCCTGGACATGGTTATGAGATTAATACCCAAGTTGATCCATCTTCAATGTTTAACCTTACAGTTACAGCCATATGTGTGATAGCTATTCAAAACGGTGGCTCAGATGGATCCACAATCTGTGTTACATTTAAGTGGTTTCTTTACTTGTAACCAGGACCTCACCATGACCACCGGTTGGTACCTTGGCGCTCATGGGTACAAATTGATTGTGTAGTGTTTAGCCAGTGTTTTCGAACTTCCATTGACCTGGATGGTTAGGCCATTCGGCCCGAGAACCGTTCAGACAATTGGTTCCATTTTGCCCTTAACCCAGTTTTTGGCAAAAAAATCGTTGATTTGGTCAGCGACCTGCTGATCTGGGAAGTCAAATCGTTGACCAATTCAACAGTTTTGGCTTTTTTTTTTTTAAGTTAGAATGGGCCATCAAATGGGTGAACCATTGACTCAAAATTGGTGGCCAAAACCGGTCCAACGAATTTGTTGGACCTTATTCATTTTGATGGTGGAAAACGTATGATCACATTATCAAGCCTTGATCACAACCTGTAAACGGTTGAAAATGTATATAATTCAATCTACCAGCCTTGGGCTAACGACTTGTAGTCCTAGTATATGTTTGGTTCTATGGGCGTTTATTGAAAAAATGCCACCACATCAGTGTCACATAGGCATTGGTGTTTATAGCATATGAAACCATTGTTTGGTTTCACTGTTTATCAAATAAACACTAAAAAACTGAAACACTTTAATTTATGTGCATGGGGCATTCGGGGAAACGTCAAATTCATGTTTCCCCCAATGCCTGGGCATTTCTTGAAATGAAATGCTGATGTAGCACATTTTAGCTGAGGTGGAAAGCAATTTTATGAGGTTGAAACACCCATAAAATGTCCAACGAAATAAAAAAAAAGTTTAAAGTAGCATTTTCAGAAAAACATTTATCTAAAAAAGCCTCTCAGGAAACACTAACGGAACCAAACATATGCCTATTCAGTCTGAGTGCCGGAGGGCAGCAGCTTTTGGTTATCCGAGGTATGCCCCACACAAACAGCCTATTAAGCCATGTTTGGTGAAAAATCTGGTGATCCCACTTCAGCTGTCAGTCTTAGTCATTTAAAGTATGGGTGTACAATTGGTTGGTTTGGTTCAAACCGAGGACCTAATCAACTATTCAGTTTTACCATTTTCTCTAACCGATCTGAACCGAATTATATTTTAGAACTGAACCGGTCCTAATAAGTGTTATTAGGATCAATCCACTTCGATTGGACCCTAGTTCCACATAAATGACAAACATTTAATAAGTGTTATTAATGAAAAATTAAAATGGCCCCAAAACCCAATGGTTTTAATTAATTAACTATTAATTATTATTAATTAAAAGTTAAAATGACCCCAAAGCCCAATGGTTTTAATTAATTAATCATTATTAATTAAAAGCTAAAAATAGGCCCAAAGCCCTATGCCAATGGTGGCGAATTGGCCATTTTCAAAAATAATTAATGATTAATGAACAATTAATGACTAATAAACAATTAATAATGAGTCTAGGTTTTAATTAACTATTATTAATTATTCATTGGGAAATATAGTAATTAATTAGCATAAAGTATTAAATAAAACATGATGATATACTTAATTAAATAACAGCATTAATTCGGTTTTCGGTTTGATTCGGTTGAAAATCAGTCAAACTGAATCAAAATCGAAAACCAATTTTTTTAAAAAATAAAAATTGAACCAAACCGTTAGCCAAATTAACCGAACTGAATTAGTTTGTTCGGTTTGTTTCGTTTTATCAACCGAATTTGAACACCCTTAATTTAAAGGGCTGTCCGCTTCACATTCTTTGAATAGCTTATACAATTCACTTCAGCTGAACCAATTTAGTAGCTGAATTCAGCTCAACCCTCCCAAATGAGCCCTGAATATTCTGGGAGGTGCCCTCAATGCGACTGTTTTTGTTTTTTATTTTTTTTTAAAACATTATGCATCACTGAAAAATAAATAAAAAAACATGTTCTTGAATCTTGAGTATGTATATTTTCAAAACAAAGTGAAAATATTTTCACTTTTACAAACAAACAAAAATAACTTTCAAAATCAAAAGCATTTTTTCTATTTCCATAAGTTTGATATTGGGTTACCATTTGGTATGTGATGCACAAACTAAAAATACAAAATTTTCAAGTGGTGGTTAAAAAGCTTTTATGTATCATACTGGATTTTGGTCCGAAGTACAGATAAAAAATAAAAATTAGAAAGGCGAAAATAATATTCATCTCACCATATGATCAGAGTCTTTATTTATTTTGGGTGGGAGATAATATTGCATTCTTTATAAACATGTATCAATTTAAGAGATAACATGTTTTGAAAGCATAAATTCAAGATTTCTGATTTCAAGAGATAAACTTAATTAAAATGTTGTCTATGTTCTCATCTCAGGTGTAGGACCTTTACTTTTGTATTTCACAAACTAAAAGAGAAAGAGAGAGAGATTACATGTGCTCCCCCAATCACATGTGCATGCTTCAAAACAGGTAACGAGTTGAGACACTTAAAACAAAATGTTGCTTGAGATTGATACATCAACCACCAATGGGAGTGTGCCATGTGGCATGTCACCCAGTGCATGAAATGTCACATATCGAGGCACCTGAAGCTGTTTGCTCTAGGGGTCTAATTGTAAGTACAAAGTTGATCTTCCCATTTCGTCTTGTTGGAAGGGAGGGAGATGATGGAGACCACTCAGCGGAATGCAAGGCTCTTCTACCAAGTATGTGTGTAGTAACTGGTAAAGAGTAGAAGCAAAACATAAGCAAATGTGACCACCTTAGTAGTTGTGGACCCTACAGACGACACTCTTGGACCATGATTTCTCAGGTTGTGGGCCACTCTGTGGCAGCTTTCCTTACAATATTGGGTAATGGTGAATAACAAAAGCTCTGCAATATGAACTCTAGTGTAAATTGAATCAATGACTAATACTCCTTATAGAAGAATATTCACCGGCCTAAATTGCTGGCTCCAGTTGACCATGTATACTGTTTGTCTGCCTCTCTTATTCCCAAGAAAAAAAAGAGAGAAAAGAAATGAAAAGCAAGGGGCATGGTTCGAAGTATCGTTATGTGCGAGACTCAAATTGGGATTTCCACTTTATAGAATGGTCCTTACACCCACCTCACAGCACTTGCACCCGTGCAATTGGGAATATCTCCCCATGAATGAAAACATTTAAGTACGGAAGATGTTCCTAATTTATGGCTGCAATGTGTTGTGAGGTGGGCGTGAGAGGATTCTCTAAGGGGGAAATCCAAACTCGCAAGATTCAAATGGTTAATGTTTTATTTCAACATAAACATGGTAGGGGGAATTGCAATGTTTAAACCCTGTAAGTGGCGTTTTGGTGGATTTAAAATCGATGCATATCATAAGATATATTGTGAAATTTTGTACCGGCCAGGGTCTCTCTACCAAACTTGAATGTATGTATCAGTCCGAGATTTTACCATTGCACCGAACAATGGGCCCTAGAAGAAAGAAAGAGACGAAAAGAGTCACAGTTGAGTAGGGAGTACAAAATTAGTACCATTTGAATTTGAACAAACAATTACTAAAGCGTTGAGGCTCCCACTCTCCCAGTCCCAGCCTTGGGTCTGGGCCCCTTGGAATTTTAATAGATGCTCAACCTAGACCTGCCCAAATTCTGAGAAACGAAAACAAACGGAGACGGTACTCAACTTTTGTAAGTCCCTTCACTAACTTTAACTTACAGCTGTATTTCGTTCTGGGCAAAGGGAAGGGAAAGTTGTTGAATTAATTATTAAAGAAGATGTCTCAGATTTATTTATTTATTGACAAAATTCCCTTTTCTCATTAATTTTATGCTCAGAAATCATTACAGTTAGTAATTCATGAATAATCAGTTTCAGAAGGCTTTTACATTATTCATAAACCCAAGTGTTTATATCTGGTGATACAGTGGTTGGTGGCTTTCTTCACTATTTGCATTTAAAAAATTTCTCTTTTTCCTCTCATTATACAACAATGTTATATAATAAATAACGACAACTACAGCAATGATCTCTCTCTGTCTGTCTGTGATGGGTCTCTCTATAAATTTGATTTCACAATAACTTCCTGAATCCGATGGTACAAATAATTGGCGATTCAGTACTATTTTCCATTATATGCGATCTGTATCAAGTGTGAACAAAGAAGAGGGAACAAGACGTGACACGAGGCAGTGGTAATTCAGTACGTTAAGCCATCGCTATCGGGGTTCAAAGCTGTTGGACAATAACCTCCTAATGGGCTTGGAGCCCACCTCACCTTACTTTTGGTTGCCTGATCATACCCATTTCACATGTCATCAGAGTCATAAGAGGCCTCAGGCCAGCCAGCCAGCTATAGGCGTTGTGAAACATATGTCATGTGGGGTTGAGAGAGCTTAATTCCTTCCCCTACAACTATATATGCATGGCCCATCGATATGTTAACCCAGAGATCGATGGTTGGATTTGGATGGAGGCATTGGCCATCCAGTCATCTACATCTGATCTTCATAGGCTATATATATATCACCCATTAAGAGTACGGGTGGAAGTACTTAATGGGGTTGGGCGATCAAGGTCAAACATTTCGGTGAAGGTAATTATCAGCCAATGGCAGCACGTTGAAAATATGGCCCACCAAGGCACCAAATTCATCATCAAGAGCCTAGATATTTGGTTGAGTCAATATCGCAAATGTCATGTATTATGGCCTTGCTAAATAAAACTTGGGCAACCATGTGCAATTACATCTAATTGATCAAAAGACTCCATTATGTATACCATATATATATATATATAGTGATCAGATTATCATATTTATGTTGTGGGTGCTATCAGCTCCTCAGTCCTCTCTAATGGTGGACTCTACCTACCAAACTTAATCAAGAACTAATTCTGCATGAGAATGAATATTGATCATCACTCTTAAGTTTTAAGGCTTAAGCTATATATGCCAATGGTTTTCCTAAAGAAAATAAGCATCTAATATGTTAGGCCATGTTCCCATGTGCCATCACTTCTGTAAAGTGGTGAAAACACAAAGTAGTGTGTGTATCCACGAGTGACATGAGATGACATCAGTAGAGTAGAGTGAAAAAGCAAGCTACGTATCCATAATCACTTGTCTTTCTATATCCACACACACACAGAACAGAGAACAGAGAACAGAGAGATGGAGAATTTTTGGGTCTATGGCTGGCTGGTACAGATGGAGGGGACGTTAGACATTAGATTGATTTGTGAAATATTAAAATGTTATATCCTTATAATTAGAGTTGGAGGTTGAGGTTTCCACTGAGGATGCAGCATCAATGTTCATCTAGCTAGCTAGCTAGCTTGGATCTTGGGTCTTGGGTGAATTAATAATAATATTATTGAGAGAAATAATAGGCTGAGAAAGTAGAAAACCCCTTTTGTTTTTTGAGTGTTGACAGTAGTGGAGAAAAAGTAGTAGGGCTTTGTGGGATCACATGTGTGTACCTTAGCCTAACTAGCACCATACATGCATGCATATCGTCTGATATATCTCTCTCTTTCTCTCTCTGTCTCTGTCTCTATCTCTGTCTCTCTCCTCACACACACACTTGACACTCCCACACCCATAGTTACGTCCCATATCTCACTTAACTTGTCCCCACAACCCACAAAGCTTAGATGCCCATTCCATCACTCTATGATTGCACGTCACTTTCAAACTCCAGTGCAGTGCAGAAGAAAAGATAACAGCATCAAAAGCCCACAACTTCATCGTTTTTCCAGTGCAATTATATCGTATCTAGGGCACATAAATCTTAGCTTTATCACAGTGCTAAGCCTCTAATGTTTGCCCTAATTTAATTATAGGATTCTGATAGCAGCTAAGCAGCAGCCATTGGTTCCTCTGCATGGTATGGTACGAAAGGTTACCGGACTCCGACCATATTCTTTCTTCTTTTTTGTTTGGTAGGTAAATTGGGCTAACCCGTGACTCGGTCAATGTTCACTTGACCTCCTTGTTTGCCTTTATTCCAGCTTCCGCCTGCCTATATGCAATTAATTCCAATTTTTATCCTCACCTCTCCATGCAGGCTCTCCTCCATTAATGTTTTTATTTTATTCTATTTTCATGGTTTTCTCTCATTTTACACTCTCACGAGTCGGGAGTCATTACTTATTCCCCCTCTGTGTTGCCTGTTTAGTTAATTCCTGAGAGATTTTTGGCTAGTCATGTACTCTTTCTTGTCTATGAAAGGAATCCTATAATCCTATTAGTAGAGAAGTTCACAGTAGGTTAATTAATTAATTATTTTAATTTATTCCTGTATTAGAAAATATTAACCTATTCAAGGACTTTATCTAATAGCTTAAGCTTTTAGGTTGAATGATTTTTTGAGATGGTATCAATGGTATCAGAACCACTTTGACCAAATGATCTAGTATTCGATCCTCATTACTCTCATTATAATTAATTAAATTTCAGCCCAAGGTATGGATGGCCTGTGGTTGTTCACACTTCAAGCCTAATGGACTTTCGTGTGAGGAGGCTTGCTAGAGAATATTAACCTATTCAAGGACCTCACCTAACAACTTAAACTTGGGTCAAAATCTAACTTCACTATATAAAATTGGAGTACTATTTACTAGTAATATTATGTAATACACACAGTTAAATGACATGCAGAAAAATTAAACACTCAAGTATATAAACCGCCCATTTGTAAAAGAATTGCATTGCAACAAGAATCTAGATCAGAGTATCAAACTTTAATTTATTCTGCAGAGATTAAAGTGTATTTCACTAAAATCTAAATAAGGGTAAAGCGGATTGGGAAAGAAAAGGTGCTTAGAAAAAGGGAAAAGAATCGTCAGTAGGAGACCTATTTAACAATTTTGAAACTTGTTAAAGTTGCTTAAACTACAAAAGTGGCCGAGTTTGGAAAATATGGCAATTAGAAAGATTAAGGGGAGGAGAGATCCCATCCCAGAGTGCAAATCCTGTATAGGATTATCTCATTTCAAGGTAATTAAAGTGTAGGTGGACCCTGACCCAGAATGTTGATAGATTGACTGCATTTTGTCGGTGATCTTCT
The DNA here is from genome assembly GCF_055504915.1 of Nelumbo nucifera. Lineage (NCBI taxonomy): Eukaryota > Viridiplantae > Streptophyta > Magnoliopsida > Proteales > Nelumbonaceae > Nelumbo > Nelumbo nucifera. The sequence continues at coordinate 12,594,106 of NC_142652.1, read as the reverse complement.
GTTTGACGGCAGTAGATATAGCTATATATATTGGTAATTAATTAACTTTGCTTTTGACCACTTATATAAAAGGCGAAAGTCATTGATGAACAGATGTTGAATGGTGATCATCTGAATAGAGAGATGGATGACAAACTGCAAATGTTTGTGGTGGATATGGGTTAGTCTTACTATTGAAGGAAAAGGTTGGTGACTTGTGCATTGAATGGGAAACGTAGATGCAGGTTAGAAGAGAGTCATGGTTTACTGTGAGTTTCTAAAGAAAGTCTTGTTTTACTGCAAAGAATGGTAGGGAGAGATGACCATCCTTTTCTTTTGTTTGCAGGCTAAATAAGCTTTTCTAGGCCAAGATTGTGACCAGCAAAGTCTTCACGTGATGTTCCCGAGTTTTTCTTCTCAGTGGAGGATTGGAGTTGGCAGTGTTTTGAAGCATTTGACCAACTGCACTTAGAAATTAAAATTCCCATCTCTCTCAGACCCATATCTTCCACTGGGGTCTGGGGCAACCAAATCATGTAAGATGTGCTGTTGGCCATTTGCAGTTGTACGTACCTTCAAGTCTCCTCATTTCCTCCTCTCTACCCACTTGCCCTTTAAGTGGTAAGGTTAGATTTATGGTGTCCAGCTCCTTCAAAACTGGCCTTCCACTAAGGTTACCAGTAAAGGTGGATGTTCAAGGACTCGGGGGGGGGGGGGGGGGGGACTGGAGAGAGAGACCCCATATTGAGAGAGAGAGAGAGAGAGAGTCATATTGCCAAATGTACAGACGGTTCACCTATCTTGGGAAATGGTCAAATACGCCTTTATTACACGTTCCTTTGTTTTCTTCCTTTTAGCTTCCTTGATGGATCTATTTTGATTTTAGCAAAATATTCAATTTAATTGCATTCATTCCCGCCTACACCCTAATAATAATAATTAATGCATTTACCAAAGAGTTGTTCGCGGTGAGTGGTTCATGGCTTCATGCATCCAGGAAGTAAAACTAAAAAGAGGTTGACTTTTACTGTTTTAGGTTTTGAGAGTACAGATGATCGATCTTACCAACCTTTGTTGAAACTTGGGAAATGTGGAGATATTCTTTTTCTTCTCTTCTTTTCTCTTCTCTATGTAATATATATATATATTTGGGGTTGGGGTCATCACTTGAATTGATACCCTACTAAAATAATATTTGTTTAAGAGACGATGGGAAACCATTCAATCCCCCACAAAAGACACTGAATTTTAGGCTCTAAAATGTCGGCAAAACCCTAATATCCGACACTTTTCAATCCAAATCTTTTTAACTGAAGAACGGTGTTTTCTCCATCTTAATCAGCAAAAGCAATCCAACTCTACCTACTACTACATTCTGGGGATCAAACATTCCTCTAAAGTGACTAAACTATTAAAAACAAAGGGCTAGACGTAGGAAGTGAGGGGGAGGATGGAGGTTGGGCGACCATTCAATTCTAATTATTAGGTTTTGTGTTTCATTGTCTATCTTACATCTATATTGTTCCTCATTATTTTTTTTTTCTTTTGTTTCAAGCCATATAAGTCTGATGAATTATATAATATATATTTTATATTAAACTTTGGGATGGATCATGGATGATGAGATAAGCAGAGATTCCACTTTAGTGTAGGAAGAAAAGGATGGGGCGATCTAAACCAGATTCTTCTGTCATCACCCACTTTCCAATTTGATCTCATCTCTTCCATCTTATATTAAATATCTGCAGCTATTAAATAAGAAGAAAGATATAAATAAACCAACATTATATATAGTTTCTTCACTCTCCACCATTATCACCAGCACCACCTCTTCAATAAATCCAAACGTCATGCACTCCAACACTCCCTCTTTTGCTTACATCACTACATCAGACACTGTCATCGCCAGTACTACTATTTTACTCTGCCTACGGGATCGTACATTCATGCATATTATTTGCATTTTTTTACTTAACTAGAAAACTTTTCCCCCTGTATCATACACGTATCACATACCCATTTGAAATCCTCTCTCTCTCTCTCCAGTGGTTCTACCCTTGTTGGCTGCTAGGTAGAAGCCAAAAAGCAAAATTATCAACCTGTCAGAGGCACAGGCCGGATATAATGGTAAATTCAGTTACTGGTTATTTATGTCTATCATAAAAAAGCTAATATTTTTATTTTTTTTTCTCCCATGCGATATTATTTATTTATTTATTTTTTACTTTATAGAATTCTTCATCCTTTCGATCTTTCCTATTGGATGGTCAAAGAGTGAGTGTAATAGTCTGGCAAGCTTTCTTGGTGTCAGGGGAGGAAACGAAAGCCATATATCTCAAGCTTTCTGAAAGCGTCCTTTGGTCATGTAGTTTTTGTGTATATAGAGAGAGAGAGAGGTCTGGCCATTTTTCCAGAATCTGAGAGGGTATCCGCCTCACACAGCTTTCCACTTCCAGCCCTAGCTAGCTTCTCTACTTACTGAGCTATACAAGTAAAAATACAGTCATGAATTGGCTTCTCTCTCTTTCATGTACATTCAAATGTACATCCATCTGTATGACTGTGTATCATACATAAATGAGAAACTATAAGGTTTAGTTTGGAAAGAGTACAAATATAAGTATATACAAAATACAAGGTTTTGCACTTTATATATTTTATATTTATACCCTTTCAAATTGAGTCTATATTATATGATGCGCCCCATTGTTGCTATCTAATTTTCTAATCGACGAGCCAACAGCTGGTAGGCCATACAGCAAAATTATACTGAAATATCCCATCAAATTCCCGATTTTGGGCAGTCAAAAAGGGCCATTTTGCAATTGGGTTACCGCAAACAGAATTATGATGATGAGATAGATGGATAAGATGGTGTTGTGCTGTCCTTAGTCCTTATCCCCCCGGACGTGGATTAATTTGCATTCCTTGTGATCGATGGTTGGTTTGGTGGGAAGAAATGAGGTCAATTATGAGGCCATTAGAATATGATTGATCATAGGTTAATTAGTGCACTATATATAGTGTCCTCCTTGTATAGACGTGCTAATCCATTTGCGTCTTTTTTTTTTTTTTGAAGGTCATTTGCGTCTTAAACCATAAACAAATAGTTAGTATACATAAATGAATCAAACCAAACGATCAAAATGAGATCTTTCCTGAAGGGAGGATGCATAGACATCCCTCATTGTGTCAGGTGCGTCAAGCTAACCTACGCACTGGTGTAAATAAATAAGAACTGAACAAAATGGGAGCTTTTCTGGGAAGATGAGTAGACAATACCTTATTTTGTCAGGTGCGTCAAGGAAAGCTGCGCACTGGTGTGTGTCAAGTTAATAGGGAAAATTTCATTTTAGTACCCTGAACTTTGGGGTAGTGTCAAGTTAGTATCCAAACTTTTAAATGTGTCATTGTAGTATCTAAACTTTTAAAAAGTGTCAAGTTGGTCCTTGTCATTAACCGACTATAAGTTAACTGTTGAAAATGTCAAAACTACCTTTCTACCTTGAGACTTATTCGATTATCTTCAGAGAAAGAGAGAAAAAAATATGAAATATGATAGAGGGAAGTAATAAATGAAAGTAAAGAAATAACTAGAAAGGTAGAAGACAATGAATTCATTAGTATAAAATCTCAAACACCTCAACTGGTGCAGTCTCAAATTAGAAGACAATGAACAATGTCTTCTTTGAAGAATAGTTTAACATTTTGAATAGATAACTAATGATTTTGAAATAGTAACTTGACACTACCACTAAAGTTTAGGGTTCAAAATTGAAATTTTCCTTAATTAATAATCAGGATGACTTATGATAAATGAAAGAAAAGAAAGAGATGAAGGGTTCTGAATGAGAGTTGAAATACGGACCTTTGGGAATCGCGAAGAAAAGGTAGACCTCATCATATCACATTTCTTAAAGTTAAAGCACGATTAAATACTGTTCCAGAGTCACGCATAGATACATACGTATATCTGTGTATATTATACGAGAGAGAGAGAGAGAGATTGGCCTTACAAAAGGAGGGGGATAGAATGTTGGGTTTTTCCTTCCCATAGAGAGAGAAGATTGAGAGAGAAAGTGTCTGAAAGGTTACGTTGATGCCTTATGGAGGAAAATCTCAATCCATTAGCTGTTCCTCATCTTCTTCAACACACCTTGAGGAGCTTATGTATCCATGAAAACTCTCAATGGGTATATGCGGTTTTCTGGAGGATCTTGCCTAGAAACTATCCACCGCCCAAGTGAGCGAAAAAGCAAATCAGACTAAAAATTGATCGAAGAAAATAAATGTTAAATAGATCGTCTAGGGAAAAGGAAAGCCATCCTATTTTATTAGCAGATGAATGATGATGCTCTTCTTTTCTTTAGTTTTCTAATGTCAACTTATGTGTACTTGTAACAGATGGGATGTTCAAGGAGGAGCCTATGATAGGTCTAGAGGAAACAGGAGGAACTGGTATTACTTTTAGTTTCTACAGTACATATGAATACTTTTCCCATAGTCCTTGGATTGGATCATTCATTGTTACTAGCTTATGTAGCTATATTGCGCCTTTTAGCTACTTCTCATGCTTTGTTATGATAGGATATTGGTGTGGGAAGATGGCTTCTGCAATTTTGCTGCTTCAATGGCGGAAAACGATTCCAGCGATTGCCCTGGCTCATCATCATCATCAGCAGCATCAGTTTATGGAAACAACGAATTCTCACACCTCAAAGGCCTGCAACCAGAGCTTTTCTTTAAGATGTCCCATGAAATCTACAATTATGGAGAAGGGTAATTAAGTAAAAGCCACCGTGTTCTGTGGATAGGATTCAATAGCTCTTCAAGCGATGATTATATGTGAGGTGAAAAAATCGGTTGGTTTAATTATTTTTCTTCATTGGGTGGACAGTTTAATTGGAAAAGTGGCTGCAGATCATAGTCATAAATGGATATTCAAAGAACCAAGTGATCAAGAAATCAACTTCTTGTCTGCATGGAATAACCCAGGAGATTCGGTATGTATTTTCTTTTTATCTTTTATCATTTTTGATCCTTCATCCATGTTCGCATGAGTTACAGATTAATTTCAAAATATCTCCCAAAGCCTGATTTTTAACCGACTTATTTATTTTTGGAAAAATTCAGCACCCAAGGACATGGGAAGCTCAGTTCCAGTCTGGTATTAAGGTACTTCATCATATACAATCATCACTCCCTCCTTTTGTCGCTGTATTACAACCTCCCAACAATTGAGAGAAAGTTCTTCCTCTAATGTGGTTTTCAAAATCCTCCAGACCATTGCTTTGATTGCAGTTAAAGAAGGTGTTATTCAATTAGGAGCTCTGCACAAGGTTCTCTCTCTCTCTTTCTAGCACACACACACACACAACTGGGTAGTGTTCATCATCATTATGTGCTGTAAACAAGACTAGTTCTCTGGTTTAAAGTATAAACAACACTATCATATATTTAAGGCCTAACGTTTTTCCCATATTCTTGTTGATTCTGGCTGGTGGCATCAAGGTGATGGAAGACCTGAGCTACGTTGTTTTACTGCGAAAGAAGTTCAGTTATCTGGAAAGCATCCCGGGGGTTCTTTTACCACACCCATCATCTTCGGCATTCCCCTTCAAAGTTGACGGGTGTGCTGCTGCACCTGCAGATGCCTGCTGGCCCTTCCATTCCACGCTAGCTTCTCCAGTAATGACAACGACCACCACCACTACCGAATTCTACAACCAGTTTGGCCAGCCAGTAAAGATTACTCCATCAATGAGCAGCCTTGAAGCGCTTCTCTCGAAGCTCCCATCCGTTGTGCCTACTTCTTCCCCATCCTCATCCACATACTGTGAGTCCCCAACGCAGTATCTATCATCTCAGAGGCCATTGGAGCTGATGGGCACGGAGAAGGTGGCCAAGCAAGAGATAGAGGACGAATATGGATACAAGAAGGAGATGGGTGAGAGTAGCAGTTCCATGACATTTCAGCATCAGGGTTATCATTATTATGATCCGCACCATCATCACCATCTCAATGTAACCAACAGCAGACCTAACAAGGATTTCTAAGCCAGTTTTAAAACTATAAATTAAATAACATTTAGTCATGGATCAATCTCTTGTCTGTAGCTTTCAAGTTTCCAGTATCCTGCTTATATGTCTTCTTAATTATCTCTATTTGTAGTCCAGAACTCTCCTTACTACATAATATAATAAACCGTGCAATTTATGTCTGAAGAGACGAACTCTACTCTCTTAATTATAATCATTATTTTAACTTGGTATAAGTAGTAGTACACTGATAAAAAGATGAAAGAGATTCGGAGGGGGGGGGGGGGGGGGGGGAGGTGTCACATTGTCAGGATAGACAGGTTTAGTTTAGGAACTCAATTTGAAAGAAAACTTAGTCAAATCAGTACATAAATATGGGATGTTGGAGTCTGCGCAAACTCATCAGCTTCGGTGAATTTATGTTCGTGCAACGTTAATATTTTACTTCTAGATCAGAGGTACTGTCTTCTTCAATACTTTGTATTTAGTTCACTAAATTCAGCCCCAAAGCTTACACGATCTTAAAGCTGAAATTGCCCAGTCTCCCCGTATGTTTGGTTTGATAGAAAATAAGAAACAGAAAGTTAGGGGAAAGTTCTTAATTACGAATTTTGTGAAAGTGATTAAGAACTTTCCCTCAACTTTCTGTTTCTCTCTCATATATGTACATTCTATTAAACCAAACACAGCCTAAATGTGCACAAAATCTCAGAAGGCATTAATAGAAGTTTTCCTTCTAGAAAGAATGCCAATAAATAGTGTAAGGTAATGAACATTATATATATATCTGATCAATTATATTAGATGGTACATGCATGGTACTGTACAAATCAATATTGTGGGTTTTTATATAATAAAAAATTAAAAAAGTAGAAGCCTCAAAATCCTCCTCATCAATGCAATCAGGGCAGATCTTTCAACAGTCTTGGACGTTTATCCAGAGCTACAAGGCCCATTTCGTTGGAAAGCTGGGATACTGATGATGGAGTCTAACGGAAAGCTGCTTCTTCCTTCCCGAAGTAAGTACTACACTTCTATAAATTTGATGAATGAATGGTATGACTTAGACTTACCTCTCTATAGCTAGCGTGACTACTCTACTCTTATTACCTGTAACAACAGGAGGATGTGAGACAAAAAGGCTCTGCAATAATACATCCCTTGACAAACAGTCAACAGTGACATTCCTGTGGAAGGACCTCGTTATTAAACAGTGCACATGAGCTCTTAAAGAAAAGTATTGGACACCGTGGCAAAGCAGTACTGTACCATCTATATCATTTTGCAGTTGTTATGTAACATGTAGTCTGAGTGATGCTCTCAACCTCTGGATGGTAATAGTCACTGTTTGTACTAGCTAGGGCAGTACCATATACATCCGCCAGCCCACCACTATGTTAACATATGCCTGTGTTTGCATTCTGAAAGATTTTTAGCTAGTCTATGAAGAAAACCAGGGTTTTTGCAGACTACAGTTGCACTCGTTGCTTTTGGGAGACGTTTGAAGAGAAAACTGAAAACCAGGGTTTTTCCAGACCCCAAACCACATATTCTTTTCAACTATTTTTACCAGCTGAGTTCCTACCATACTGCAGAGACTCCCCATCTGATGAAAAGCTAGTTGTCTGACAATTGAGGTCAGGAAGTGCATAAGCATCACAGTTTGTCAAGTGGACCCAAACAGTGGATTCACTGACAGATCCATGCAACAATCCATTTCCACCAAGAAGGTATCTATGCATTGAGAGATTACTTCTTTGAGCATCGTGTTGGTGGCAGTATCTTAAAATATTAATTGATGGATGTCTAACTAATAGCCAACAGATTAAACTGCAGGAGTAGGCAATCATGATCTAATAAACCAGAATTTCTGAAAGGCTGAGAGAATATGAGGTAAAACTTGTCCATTTTAATTTTGATTCCTCCTCACCCGCAACCACTATGTAGTTGTACTGCACCAACTGATCTTCTCATACTAGCAGAAAGGACAATTAAAATAAGTTGCAGCATCAATGCAAAGATGAAAAAAAATATATTAAATTAACAATAAAGCTATTTTGGCAGTGTCAGACAGGGTTTTCTACTGGTATTAAAAGCAGAACTGTAAACTGCAAAACCACCATAAGTAAAAGCATGTGAAGACGGTATGTAAAACAATATAGAAGACAATGGAGTGGTCTACTTTTGATAAAATACACAAGGTTCATTTCTAGCCCCTATATCGCAATCATCAATAGTTGCAGTTAAAGACGATATATTATTAGGTTTTGTCCTGAAGGAACTTTGGAGCATTGATGGGCTTTATTAATGGTATATGATGCATGATCGATCAAACCCAATATCTTCTTTGCTTTGACGGCTAGACTGAAGGTGCCATTGCTTGGTTCAAGGGTAAAATCTTCGGCTGAAAACTGTAAGATTGCAGGATTGAGTCTGAGACCAAACCACTTTGTGCCACAAGAAAAAAAAAAAAAAAAAAAAAAAACAAAGGGAAGAAAAAGCTGAACATCAGGTGTGTATCCAGTCTACCTCTGCCAAGACCTCGGATAGCCAGGACCATTATTGAGTAATGGCCATTATATTTTAACTGAAGAAAAGCAGGTGAAGGGTTGCAACCCATATACAAAATTGTAAATGTTTCTAAGAGAGTTAAACACTTCCATGTTTGGCATGTCTGATGTCTATTTACCACTAGAGAGAAAGGTCCAAATAATGACACGGTCCTTCAGATTAAATACATATATATGTTGTTGCTGACAAAAAGTAGCCTCTCCTGCATCTTTTGCCCTTCGACCAAGCATTGGTTATTCAAAGAGTGGCACTGTTTCCCTTAGAAAGCTCTATTATCCAAAGATTGATGTTGATACAGTCATTGAGACTGGGTGGGAAAGCCCTTAAGCTAGTTCCTGTCCACTATCATCAATGTACCTCTGCCAAGACCTTGGGTAGCCAGGGCGATCAATTGGTAATGGCCATTATAGATAAACCGAAGAAAAGCATATGAAGGGTTGCAACCTGAACCGGTATATGAAAATTGCAAATATCTCTAAGATAGTTAGGCAACTCTAATTCCAAATTTCCAACCATGTTAGCCATATCTATTTACCACCAAGGATCAAAATTTCGATAATATGATATGCTGCCCTGTATCAGGTGTATCGTATCAGCAAGGCCTGGTACTCTAAATAAAGGGATTTTGGGGTTTTGTCCAGTTTAAAGAGGTAGGCAGGCCTAAGAGTGACCCCCTGTCCAATTTTGAAAAGAAAAAGTTATGTGCTATTGAAACACCTGATATGCAAGTTCATGCATGTTGGGTGTATCAATCTTTTGAACCTTGTTTACCACTAGAGAGAAAGGTCCAAATAATGAGATGGCATGATTCTTCAGACTAAACAGTGACAGAGAGTTTCTAAAATCAAACTGTTGGGGCTTTTAATCTGAAAACAGTATTGTCAATGAGGTCAGACTGATCGTTTTGGCTTCCCCAGGCAATGCAATGCTGCTGGCTAGTCAATTGTAAAGCAAAGAAGGGATAGATGCACCATATCATTATGCATTGTGATGCTACAATAAATAGAACTAGCATTTTAGACATATGATTCAAGAAATAAATAACTAAAGCCAAATAATTATAATAAAACCAGGGTTAACATTTAAGAAGGCATACATATTGCATTTAACAAGATAATAAGTTCAACAAGAAGAAGAAAAGATGCATGAGTAAATACCAAATAGTTGAACAGATGATTTTGAGGATGACTCAAAAAGGAAACATCATCATCTAAGCCTTGTCCTAATTATATAGGTCCGGCTACATGAATCCTGTTTCGCCATTTCACTCTATTCAGTGACTAAAAGGGCTACATAATTCAGTTAAGACTCAAGTGATTCTACATGCCTGTAACACATATGTTTGAGATTTCTAGCACAAAGGGCAAAATGTTGGTTAACATGGGCTAAGTCTGAAGGGCCATTTTCCTTTATAATTTCCAATAGCATAGCCAATATACACCCAAAAAGTGTGTAGGACGACCCCATGTATCACAACAGGCCTCACCCTCTTAATATCATCTTCTGCCAAGTATGACAAAGTTAAAACAAGAAAAAAAACGGTAGTTACCACAGGCCTTCATCAGTTAATAACCAAATATTATTTCTGTAAGAAAAAAAGTTGAAGAAAAAAATTAAATTTGCTTTTAGTGTTATCTACCTTTCTTTGGTCCATAAAATGCACCATCTCCTTCATTTAACTAAACAAGCATCTCTAGAAAAGTGAAAAAGAGAAGGAAAATTTTTCAAACTTTCAAAATGCATAGTAATACCCATTCCAGAATCATGTCCTCCCAATCATCACTAGCATTTTGTTTTAATATGGGAAAATATGATACTTAAACCATGTATGGTTTTCAATTTTATCCAAAGCAGACAGGTAGGCTAGACAACAGATCCAGCAAAATAAATCTGGATTAACCAGGAATCATGAATGGACCCAAAAGGGGTCCATGTTTTTCCTACTCTAAAACTATTCACAGAACAACTTTTAGCTTGGAAGCTACTGGCAGTTGGCAAAATGAAGCCTCCCAATGGAAACTTTTTAAGTTAAAAAGTGAGGGAGTAAAATAGCCAATCCAGAAGGTTCATCATCTGATGGGTAGTCTGGATTGGTTATATAATTATCCCACATGTAGAGGTAGCACTGGATACATGGTTACCTGATATACCCTTTCCTGATTAATGGGGTCAACTTGTAAGCAAAACCAGTTTATCTTAAATGTGGTGAATCCAGGGGTGTACTGAAAGATCATACTATACTTGTACCCTTTTTTGTAGGGCTGTAACATATATGGTTTTTTGACAGAGGGGAATTCTCTCTTCATAACATAAATCCTCACTTTGTGCAAGAAATGCCAAAGGTTAGGACTGTATCCAGTCTACCCCACCCAAGATCCAAGGTAGTTGGGACCAACATTGGGTAATGGCCTTTTTTATGTAAATGAAAGCTTTCATTTAGTCGAAAGATATGGTGAAAATAAACAAAAAAGACTTTTATTTCAAGTAAAGAAAATGGGCAAAGCTTACAAGAGGAAATAATAACAATTTAGATTTGTACTTCCATTTACAAAAGATCGAAATATAAATTTAATTACTAAGGTGCCTTGGTACCAGATAAGTTGCTTTCTTAAAGAAACTAATATATGAGTATTCCACTAATTGGAGGTATTTTTAAAATTATAATCCTTAATATAAATATTAATAATTAGGTCTACAGACCTAACTATTTTTCCCCTTGAAAATTTTCATTTTTTCTTCTCTTATTAATTAACAATAGAGTATTCCTAATTACTGACAGAGCACTATTGGAGGGATTACACCAATATTTTCCCTGATCAGTACAATCAAGGAGACCTGCTGACATCATAGTTGTACAGATAACATCAGGGCACATGGTCATCCTCTCTCAAGTGAGTTGGATTGTTGAAAATCATAAATGTCATTAGAAACAGGACATGCTTTATAGGTTTCTGGATGTTGTTCTTAAGTTTTTTTAGTCTATAGAAGATCTTTTTTTTTTGGTTTACAGAGAAAGATTCAGAAAATCAGTATTGGAGTGCACTGCAAGATCCATTCTCGCATGAAGCTTTTTCACTCCAGCAGATATTTTCTTAGTGAACAGAACTGGTTTCAAGAGTTGATGGAAATCTGGTGGAGTTTTGAGGACTGCATAATGTTTTTCGTTCTTTGTATCTGCTACTCCTCCTTGTTGAAGTATTTCATTTCTCTGTTAGTTTAAGAAAGTTCTCACTGTATATGTATGTTGGAGATTGTTGCATGAAATTTCAGTATACTTGAAGATATTCCATTCAGACTCATGAACCGGCAGCTTCTGATGTCAGTAATCTGATCCTTGGTCCTCCAGAGTGAACAACTTGTTCATTTAAGTTCTTATATCTACCAACCATATAGATGATTAACTTACTAGAGGAAATCTAAAGAAGTGCTCTGTACAATTTGGGTGCCAAATGGAACCCTTTATTGATTTGATAATTTATTAGTTCAATATTCATTGAATACTAGGCGCGATGATTTTTTCTAGGTGCCTCCTTGACAGATTAGTCATGCATTTTGTATATTTATGTTCATAACGTGTATTTTCCTTCTGGCCCTCCTACTTTTGATGCATTACCAGACTTTTATCTATTTTTATAAACTTAAATGGATCTTCATATTCACTCTTCTTAAGGAAAGTTTCTCTACTAGCAATAGAATAACATGTCAGTCTAGCTTACCTCTTTCTTCTCTCTTCGACTTGATGTCAGATGGACATTTTCTTTTATGGGATACACTGTAAGAAAGTAGAAGGTGGTTCATGAGTCCACAGATAAAAATGATATACACTGCAATAAATGGGTTAAATTAACTAATAATATGCTACTCAAACCTAAGACCAATGTTAAAAGTGTTTGAGGTGTACCCCTGGAGGTGTACCTCTAGGTGAGGTGCACTCAAAACACCCTGAGGCATATGCCGGAGGTGTGGATGCCTCGTGCATGAAGCATGCACCTCTGGTATGCCTCATGTGCTTCATGAACGCCTCAAGAAAGAAAAGAAAAGAAGGAAATCCTCCTCCTCTACTTTTGGATGCTTATGCCTCCTTACACTCAAGAGGCTTATGCCTCTTGCATTCTGAACTATGCTTCATGCCTCAAGGTAGTGGAATGCCTTGTGTCACACCTCTGCATTTTAAAACTTTGCTTGAGAGTTGAGACAGGATATAGTGAACTAGTGATTCAAATGGATCTTAATATATAAATGTACCAACCATCGGCATAAGTGCATATTGACTTTTTTCCTTCTAAAAAATTGAGGACCAAAGCTTTACAGTTGGAGGTTCTTCTATTTTAGAGTTGTTACATGGTTTCTCTCCAAAGTTTTTCAGCATGTTTCCGTTTTTATAGACTAGACCGATGCCATTTGTGTTGTTAAAAAAAAAAAAGATTAAGGTTGTTTGTTGATAATCACAGTTCATATCAAACAAAAAATTATAGTTGAACTTTTTTTGAGGCAAATGAAATATTTGTTGAATCAAATCTGATGAAGGAAGATTTGGCCCGACCTCGCAATCACTCCACGTGGCAAAAACGAATAGCTCGGCACTTAAAACAGTGTACCCAGGGCGCAAGCACCAAAGGGAAGAAACCAGCAGTCCGAACTTCCTTCGAGGAGTCCGAACTCCCTTCGAGGAGCCCGAACTCCCTACGAGGAGCCCGACCGCCCTACTAAGAGCTCGAACTCCCTACGAGGAGCCCGAACTCTCCCTTAGGCCCCGAGCCACACAAAGCAGTGACCCGAACTGGCCCGCCTCATGGCAGTTCGGGACACTCCCCTATCCGAACTCAAGACTTCACCTCGCACACCACTCCAGCACTTCGCCTCCAGGACGCCGAAATAGACAAACCACACCGTACCTGACACCGAAGGAGTCCGTATCCATGGGCGGCGCACCTGACTGACTCGGGATCTGACGCTTGACAGCCGCACTTCAACGGCCACCTGCCACCGCCATCTCCAGTTACAGAGACGGCTCCGACAAAAAGAGCAGCGGCGGTTCTGCCCCAGCAGAGGTGATGACACCCGAATTGGCAGAAGCACGGAAGTGAGTGCGCGAGGTGATTATAAAAGGCTCTCTACCCCCCAAGAACAAGGTATGCAAACTTTGCGCTACCTGGTTTTATCTTGCCTTTGAAGGATTCTAACTTGAGCTTCGGAGCCTTTACACCGGGTTCCCCCCGGAGCTTCCTCATCTTCTCCGTTTCAGGTTCCCTGCAATTCAGTTCAGAGGCAAGGTCGTTAACAGCTAAGACCGGCCGGATTGCGCACCATCAATTGGCGCCGTCTGTGGGAAACGCTTCAAAAAGCCTCCCTCCAAACTCTCATAACCTCTTTTCTTCAAAAAACCCAACATTCATGGCTTCTTCCAGCAATGCCAGACGTGGCACGGAGACAAACACCACCGGGGAACAACTTCAAGTCCCCGTGGTGTGCGTCGGACAGTTCACCATCCCCCTTTCGGTGGATGGGATCCCCAGCTTGAATGCGCCACAAGCAGTGACACCCGTAAACCTTCCTGCCATGAGCATCCCCTTTCCTCCCCCTATTGAGACAACCTTTACTGAACCAACTGCCGTCCCCCTGGCAGCCAGCCAAAACCGGTTGAACGATCTGATGTAGTGCATGCGGGCAATGCAAGCCCAAATGCAACAGTTCCAGCAACACTAGCTTCATCAGCACCAAGTACTGCACAACATCTCCCAGTATCACTATCAACAGCAGTTCCCCCAACTGCCGCTGAACCAACCACTACTTCCACCTCGGCACCCTGCTCCGAGGCCGGTTAAGGCCTCCCCACAGGACGGACGCCCCCACCAGGGAAAGGCCTCCCGGTCCTAGAACCCCCCTAACAGCCAGGCCTCGTCCCCAGGCCGAAGAGAGAGAAAAATCATCCCCGCCTCGCAGCTCGCAGGCGGGTCAGGAACCTCGCCCGCAAGGTCGGCACCTCGGCGCTCCAGGCCCGAGTTCCCTCTCACGGAAAACCGATTCGGCGCCCTGGCAGCAGACTACCAGCATTCCAGGCCCATCGAGCTCGACAACACAGAGGCCAGCAGCGCCAGTACTAGGCCCACTCAACAACGAAGGCGCCGGCAAAGTCTCCAAACTACCACCCGTGTCCTGCCAGAGCTCAGAGGCAAGGAAGAGACGAGCTCGGACGAGGTAGGAGCTGCCCCGATTCTCTCAGTTCCTTCTCCCCTCGCATCAGAACTCCTGGCGGTCCCCTTGCCCAGAGATTTCAAGCTCCCACCTTTGGACAAGTATGATGGGTCCTTCGGCCCCAACGACCACGTTGACGCTTTTCAGTCCCAAATGCACATCGCCAGGGCCAGTGAATCGTGCATGTGCGTGGCCTTCACCACCACCTTTAGGGGGGTAGCCCGCATTTGGTACAGGAACCTGGCCCCCGGGTCGATAAAATGCTAGGCTCAGTTCGTGCAGGTCTTCACCGCACACTTTGTCACCAGCAAGCGGTGCCCCAGAACAAAGGAAAGCATATTCAGAGTAGTCCAGAGGGAAGGAGAATCCATCTGGGGCTACATCAAGCGGTTCAATGAAGCATGCTTACAGATACTGCGGTTAGACCCCGCGGTGCAGCTCGCGGCGGCCAAGAGAGGAGTAACGCACAAAGAGTTCAAATGGCACATGGTAGCTAACTAGCCCGCAACCGTGGCCGAATTCCTCAAGCTCGCGGATAAGTTCATGAGAACAGAGGAAGAAATCAACCAACGAACCGAAAGCGGGAACGAGAAAAGAAAGAGGGAAGGCGAGCCCTCCAACCCAGTCGACAGGAAAAACCCGGCCTGAGAGCCAAAGCCAAACCAATCGTTCCGAGCTCCCCTAGCAGTTCGGACGGATTACACGCCGTTAAACACGAGGCGGACCGAGATCTTAATGATGATCAAGGACGCCCCATACGTAAAGTGGCCACCTCGCCTAAAGGGAAATCCGAGCGAGAGAAATAAAAATTTGTATTGTAGTTTCCATAGAGACCACGGTCATAGTACCGAACAGTGTAATAATCTCTGGGACGAGATAGAGGGACTCATCCGTCGCGGATACTTAAGAAATTTTGTACAGCATGACAATAATAACAATAAGGCATGTTGGCAAGGGGAGCACGGAAAGGATGCCCCCAAATCTAGCAGCAGACCAGCCGAACCGTTTTAGCGACAGCCTTCGGAAGAGTGGCCAGTTCGGGGAACCATCCATGTAATTGTGGGAGGTTCGGTGGTAGCAGGGTGTACCTCGGCAGCAGCCCAGACGTCAGTTCGCGAAGCGACCCTCGAGGAACAGAACCCCCCAAAAAGACCAAAGACTGAAGAACCGATCTTCTTCACAGAAGACGATGCGCGAGGGGTCCACTACCCCCACGATGACGCGCTTGTCATTAAACTAAGGATCAGCGACTTCGAGGTCAGACGCGTAATCGTAGATTCGGGCAGCTCAGCGGACATCCTCTTCAAGTCAGCATTTGACCAGCTACAGTTACAGAGGAGCGAGCTGAAGCCCGCGAACACTCTTCTGGTGGGTTTCAGCGGAGAGGAAGTCAGGCCCCTCGGAAAAATAACAGTACCTGTGGAAGTCGGCACATGGCCTTGTGCGGTCAGACTTAACCATGATTTCCTGGTGGTCGTGACCCCCTCCCCATACAATGCCATAATAGGGCGGCCAATCACGCATATCCTACGGGCAGTGGTCTCCACCTACTATTTGGCAATGAAGTTCCCTACAGACTTTGGTGTGGGGGTAGCGCGGGGCGACCAGCTCAAGTCCCGCAAGTGTTATATTGCCGCCCTGAAGGGAAAAACCAAGGTGGCCGACGATCTTGAACTGGCGTGGTATTGAGGCCAACCTGGACAAGATAAAAGCCATCCTAGATATGAGACCACCCCGGAAAGTAAAAGAAGTTCAGAGGCTAAACGGCCACGTAGCTGCTCTAAGCCGCTTCATGTCCAAATCAGCAGACCGCTGCCTGCCATTCTTCAAAGCAATCAAAGGCAAAGGGTTTGAATGGACCCAGGGCTGCCAGCTCGTGTTTGACGAGCTAAAAAGTTACCTCGCTAGTGTGCCAACCTTAGCCTGGCCCGAGGAGGGCGAGGTCTTAGGACTGTACCTCTCGGCAAGCGACGAGGTGGTCAGTTCAGTACTAATAAAAGAAGCAGACCGGGTCCAGCGACCCATCTATTATGTTAGTAAAATTTTGCAAGGAGCAGAGACAAGGTACCCGCAGATAGAAAAGCTAGCATACGCACTGGTGATAGCAGCTCGGAAACTTCGCCCGTACTTCCAGGCTCACACCGTCATCGTCCTGACTGACAAACCTCTGAGGCAAGTTTTACTCAAGCCTGAGGTTTCCGGTCGACTGACGAAATGGGCCATCGAACTCAGTGAGTACGACCTCCAGTACAAGCCAAGAATTGCTATTAAGGTCCAAGCCTTAGCAGATTTTATCGCCGAGTGCACGTTTAGCCTCGAAGCCCCTGAGCCGGTCGAGCCTGAGATCCCCAGTTTGGGCAAGCTCGGAGCTCCCAAGCCAATAGAGTCCGAACCCCGTGAAGTAGTAGCCAGTGTAGCATCTCTCCTAGTTAGGCCAAATGCAAACTGGGATGAGGAGCCCTGGATCCTTCACGTAGATGGCTCCTCGAACCAGCAGGGTAGCGGGGTTGGAATAGTGCTACGCGGCCTGAGCGGAACGAAATTGGAATACGCACTACGCTTTGAGTTCGCGGCATCCAACAAGGAGGCAGAGTACGAGGCACTGATAGCCGGGCTGAACCTAGTGCACAAGGTCGGAGCAAAGCACGTAGTCATCTGCAGTGACTCCCAGCTCGTGGAAGTTACAGGCGAGTACGAAGCACGCGAGCTCACTATGATTGCATACTTGGCAAAAGTAAAGGTGGCCCTGCTCAACTTCTAGTCACACTTCATCAAGCAAATCCCCAGGTCAGAGAACACTGAGGCCGACGCCCTATCCCGGTTAGCCAGCACGAGTCACAACGCCATGAGAACCGTGTACGTAGAGGACATACCTCGGCCTAGCATTCTCGATGGGGCAAAGAGGTCGCTCCCGTTCTTGAAGCAGAGCCGAGCTAGATCGACCCATTCGCGAGCTTCCTGCTAAATGGAACCCTCCCTGCAGACCGCAATGCAGCCAAGAGTGTGCAGCGCTAGGCAACCAAATACGTCATAATAGATGAACGGTTGTACCGACGATCCTACATGCTCCCCTACCTGCGTTGCTTGCGACCTGCTGAAGCCGAGCTCGTACTCCATGACACTCATGAAGGTCTGTGCGGCGGACACCTGGGGGGTAGAGCCCTCGCTCAAAAAGCACTTCGACAATGATACTACTGGCCAACGATGAAGGCAGAAGCCGTCGAGCTCGTCAGAAAATGCGACAAGTGTCAGAAGCATGCCAATATCCACCATCAGCCTGCTGCCGACCTCAAGTACCTCACCAGTTCATGGCCCTTTGCACAATGGGGCATCGACCTTCTGGGGCCATTCTCGCTAGCAACAGGTGGGAGAAAGTTCCTAGTGGTGGCAGTAGATTACTTCACAAAGTGGATAGAAGCTAAACCTCTGGCAACAGTTACAGCCCGAAACATACAGAATCTTCTTTTGGAAGAACATAGTATGTCGCTTTGGGCTACCTCGGGTACTGATCTCCGACAACGGCAAACAGTTCAAGGATATCAAGTTCCAAGAATGGTGCCAAAATATGGGAATTTGTCAGAACTTCACGTCGGTCACACACCCGTAGGCAAATGGTCAGACAGAAGTTACGAACAGAGCCATCCTCCGCGGATTGAAAGCACGACTAGACCGAGCTAAAGGGTTGTGGGCGGACGAGCTACCAAGTGTCCTGTGGGCTCACCGAACCACGAAAAAAACCGCTACGGGAGAGACCCCCTTTAACCTCACCTACGACACCGAAGCAGTAATCCCGACGGAAATCGAAATTCCCACACTGCGACTAGAAGCATACGACGACCAGACAAACGGGGACGAGTTACGCACCAACCTCGACCTACTGGATGAGGTAAGAGACCTCGCGCTCATCCGAACAGCGACCTACCAGCAAAAAGTATCTCGGTACTATAACGCCAGAGTAAAGAAGAGGTGCTTCCGCGTCGGCGACCTGGTTCTCCGTAAGATCATGGTACCTGAACCCGGCATGGGCAAAACTCGGACCAAATTGGGAAAGGCCCTACAGAGTAAAGAAAGCACTCGGGGGGGGGGGTCATACGAGCTTGAAACCTTAGAGGGTAAGCAAGTACCCCGAGCATGGAACATCATCAACCTAAGGCGATACTACCTATAGACCGCCAAGCAAAGTGGATAAAATCACCACCAAAACAGGCTGCACGAGTGCGGTAGCCCGGGCAGAAAACAGATCGGATGTATGATTAGTTCGGCAAATATGCTCAGTTCGGGAGAAAGAACAAACAACACTTAACCAAAAGAGTCATTCCATTACAAGCCCGAAGCTACTTCTTCCTTATCAGAAGACACTTCAATAATACTCGAAGGCCCCGCCTCACCCTCGGAGTCTGGCTCACCATCAGCAGCATTGGCCATCTCCTGAGTTATGCGCGAAGTGGATATGGCACTAATATCGAGCTCGGGGTACGTATTCCGGATCATCCACCGGCTTATTTTAAAACCCCTCCTGTATGAATCCACCATCAGATCATCAAAGCCCGACGAAGCAATTTACTCATCGACAACCTTCTTCTTGGCATCTTCGATACCTTGAGAAAAGATCTGCGTCTTCTCCCTGATGTCCTCTTGAAGGTACTCAACCTGATGCTGCAGATCCAGCCTCAAGTCCGCCATGTGCTTCACCACCACTCCCATGGCCTCGGCATCTCTCTGAGACCTCGCCTGCCTGATCTGTGAAAAACGAGCAGCCTCCTCGGCAGCACGAGCAACCGCTTCAGCAACTCGCGAAGTCGTCTCAGCAGCGCGAAGAGCCTCTTCGGCAGCTCGCGCCTGCCTCGAGCTCCTCTCCACCTGAGCCGCCAAGGCGTGAATAGAAGAATTCACCTACCAAAAAGAACCGAGTGATCAAAAGAACCAACAAAACGAAAGCCAAAGAGCTCTAAAAAAGGGAGAACACTTACCACCATGGCATGGGTAACGGCACAACAGGCCACTTGATGGAGAAGGAGATCAGTCCACGCCGTGACCTCCTCGGGGAAAATGGCCTCCTTACTCTTTTGAAGAGCATGGGTCGGCGACAGCACACTCCTGAAATCCCTCGGGCCCCCGAGCCTGAGGGCCCAGCTCGCGTATGAGCAGACCCGGAGTTAGCAGGAGCACCGGAGTATGTAGGAGCCCCTGTGTAAGTAGTCTCAGCATAAGGGACCCCTGTCGGCTCCTGCATTGGAGGAACCATCTCGGGTTCCCTGGGCAGATCTTCTGACGGATAGTCCAGCACCTCGGGCTCCGCATCCCGGGGCATCTCGGCGCGAGTTCGCTTGGTAACCCGCTTTCTCCTCTTCATGCCTTGGAACAAGTGCCCACCATGGGTCCCTCGAGAGTCCATCACACCTGCGAAAAGAAGTTCGCCATCAATAAAAAGCAAGAAAGACAGCAAGACAGAATCTCTAAGTGAAAAACCTACCCGAGCTCAGGCCGGCCGCAATGAGCTTGGCCTCCGTCACATACTGTTGACACTTCAGTCCAATTTGCGCCCATTGCCGGAGGCCCTTCGCCCTCTCTTTGTCAAGTGTGACCTCGGAGTCAGGAGCGGCCATCCCCCACCCGGTCTGAAACGGCCACCCTAGAACACTTCGCACCCCGAAATAGTCCCGCTTCCATGCTGGGACCTTGTTGGGGAGTTCATGTAAAAGCTTAAAGCCCGGGCGAGGAGACAGGTAATATGCCCGCCTACGCCCGGGGAGGGGACCCGCTTGCTTCTTAAGCATCAAGATTGAAGAAAAAATCTCCAAGTCCAAAGGAAAGCTCTCTTCACAAAATAAGGAGATTGTCCCCACCAAATTTCGAATGGAGTTCGGGTGAAGCTGGCCGACCGTCACACCGAAGTGGTTCAAGACTTCGACAAGGAGGGGATGGAAAGGCAATCGCAGCCCCGCGACAGGCTGCTCCCGGAATATCACGATCTCATCAGGACCGTGTTCCCAAGGAAAGCTACCCGAAGGTATGAAATAAGCGTACTCCCCGGGCAAGTTATAGTAGGTTATGAGGGATTGGAGCCCCTCGGGCGTCATGGTCGAAGGGCCAAACTTGTCTAACATCCGACCCCGATGAGAGGTGGACGCCAAACTACCCGAAGCGCCTCGGCTTACGAGTTCGAACTCTTCCTCGAGCTCTACCACCGGCTCGCTAGGGCTATCAGGGGATGCAACTCGGTTCGTAGAACCTGCATCAGACCCGTTGGAAGGACTATCTGAGCTATCCAAGCTAGACATCGGGGAGTAAGATGGATTCCAGGAAAGTACTCACCGGGAAAAAGGCTGTAGACCACAGGAGCTCGGACGAGCAAAAGACCTTGAACGCGAACTGAAAAAACCTGGACGCGAACTGAAAAAACCTGGATGCGAGCTGAAACTCGGACGCGAGCTCGAGAGAAATACAGAAGTGACAGCGACTGGGGTCCCCCCCCGCTATTTATACTCACAGTGATCGAAAAGCGATGGCTTAGATCAAAGCTAATCCGACGGCCCACAGCCGCACTGACCGCACGTCCCCTGAGACCGAGACGTGATTGGCGCACGCCTTTCTGAAATTGACAGAGCGCCGGCGCACGTCTTCCTGAAACTGACAGAGCGCCGGCGCACGCCTTTTCGAAACTGACGGAACGCCAGCGCACGTCTCCTCACAATAAAAGCGGCAGCAACACGTTTTTTCAAATTTGAAAAGACGCCTTCTATCGCGCCTCCCAAGTGGCGCACTTTTTTGAAATTTTGAAATAAGGCGCGCGTCGTCGCATCTACCAGCGTTTAGGCAAGTCGGCACGTTTCCCGCCTTTAGGGCGTTCGAAGAAACCCAAGGAACCCTGACAATGCACCTCGCGCCATAAGAACCAAGATTCAAAGTACAGGGCAAATCCACCTGACACCTTGTGAACTCCCCGCGCCAGGACAAGACCCTTAGCGCGAGAAGTGGGGGCAATTGATGAAGGAAGATTTGGCCCGACCTCACAATCACTCCACGTGGCAAAAACGAATAGCTCGGCACTTAAAACAGCGTACCCTGGGCGCAAGCACCAAAGGGAAGAAACCAGCAGTCCGAACTCCCTTCGAGGAGTCCGAACTCCCTTCGAGGAGCCCGAACTCCCTACGAGGAGCCCGACCTCCCTATTAAGAGCTCGAACTCCCTACGAGGAGCCCGAACTCTCCCTTAGGCCCCGAGCCACACAAAGCAGTGACCCGAACTGGCCCGCTTCATGGCAGTTCGGGACACTCCCCTATCCGAAATCAAGACTTCACCTCGCACACCACTCCAGCACTTCGCCTCCAGGACGCCGAACTAGACAAACCACACCGTACCTGACACCGAAGGAGTCCGTATCCATGGGCGGTGCACCTAATTGACTCGGGATTTGATGCTTGACAACCGCACTTCAACGGCCACCTGCCACCGCCACCTGCCACTGCCATCTCCAGTTACAGAGACAGCTCTGACAAAAAGAGCAGTGGTGGTTCTGCCCCAGCAGAGGTGATGACACCCGAACTGACAGAAGCACGGAAGTAATTATACCCGACTTGACAGAAGCTTAGGAGTGAGTGCGCGAGGTGGTTATAAAAGGCTCTCTACCCCCAAGAACAAGGTATGCAAACTTTGCGCTATCTGGTTTTATCTTGCCTTTGAAGGATTCTAACTTGAGCTTCGGAGCCTTTACACTGGTTCCCCCCGGAGCTTCCTCATCTTCTCCGTTTCAGGTTCCCTGTAATTCAGTTCAGAGGCAAGGTCGTTGACAGCTAAGACCAGCCGGTTTGCGCACCTGATATTATTTTAAAGTTTAATCAAAGCAATACAACTCAAATTCCTGAAACAGAATGAGCAAAAAGCAATTTAATAGAACAGAAGGTGATATTAACTACTACAGTAAAATTATGATCAACATGTGAAGGTACTAAGGAATAAGTACCTTACCTTGTCACCTCGCTGAGAAACTCTACTAAATGAGGATCACTCTAACCATGCTGAGAAATATCAAATCTTGATAAAACCAAATTGGATTAGTGATTAAAATATAAAAAGGGAGACATTTTCAAGTTGCTAATAAGATCTCAACTAGAATATATATCTGCTGAAAATAAGTAAATAATTATCTGAAGGATGTAACATATAACTCTCAGAAGAAGGATATACAAAATATATGAAGTTATACCAGCTACTAAGCACAGAAATGTAATTTTTAAATGGTCGCCTGTCCAAGAATATGGGCACTAGAATCCCAAATAGTGTCCTGCTCTTCATCAGTGTGAAATGTAACAACTTCTGTTCACAGTCTTGTTATCAACCAAAAAAATGTTCTGCCTCCTTTTAGTGGTCTAAGCAAATATTCCAATAAACTCCATTTACCTGTGGCACAAGGAAATTTAGAAGTGTATGTCAAAGTTGTCAAAAGGAACAATCACATTCATATATCAGCAAGTTTTAAAAACTTTCAAAGTGAAACTGCTAACCAGAAATTTGAGAATAGGTACTCTCTGTGTTGAAAAATGGAGGAACTCATAGCACAAGCATTATTGTATTGCATCTTTTCATGTAAGATGCCATCATATTTTTATTCCTCTTCAGACAGAAAGTAGTCAATCCCTCTTGTACTCATATTCATATATGATAGAATAATTGGTGGTTTCTAGTGACTGAACAAGACACTTCATAGATTAACCAATTGGAACAAGACACTTCATAGATTAACCAATTGTGGTTGTTGAGAAGAGGTAACGTTTCATCAGACCAGAAAGCAAAGCCCACGTGACCTTTTCTTTTCAGAGTAAATTACAAATAGGTATCCTGTACTTTAGGGGTAGTGACAGATAAGTATCCTGAACTTTCAATTGCAATACTTGAGTACCTTGAACTCTCAAAAATAGACACTTGAATCCATCCCTTATTATTCAGTCAGTTAAGCATTATATAATGCCAAAACTACCCTTCTGTCAATTAAACTTATAGGGTCTGATTAATACGGTATATGGTATTAGTCATTGCAGGGAGAAGTGGCTGGTCCCTTGACTAACTTAATAACCTATTTAAAATTAGTATAAATTTAACTGATAGAAGGGTAGTTTTAGGCTTTTAGTATTATGTATTTATTTTTAATTTCGGTAGTCAAGTGTTGCAAATGAAAGTTCAGGGTACCCATCTGTCACCATCCCAAAGTACAAGGTACCTATAATTTACCCTTATTTTATAAGGTAGATAAGGTACTAAATTTGTATAAGAAAAAAGAAAGAAGTTAAAGGTAGAAAACATCTAATTTGGATACAAGTGGGATCCCCTTAAACAAATGTCCGTAGCTTAACTATGAGATAGGAACAATATCATGAAGACAAAAGTATTTCACCTCAAGTTTCATATTAAACAATCGAGAGAAGGAAAACGACAATTGCATTAGGTAGCAATCAGTAATGAGGAAGAACGTACCCACGTGAGACGTCAAAGCATTTGCAGCTAAACTCTTTGAAATTCCTTCATCTGTGTCCATTGTTTAATCTTACCAACTTCTTCCTTCACGATTCCGTCCGACAACTTTACCCTTGCAATCAAACCCAGAAACGAAAACTAAATGTGGAATTATTATAGCTGGAGTTTTATAACTCCAAACCAAATGCTTGGATTAACGGTCAAAATGCGAAACCGAAACATTACAGTCGACCGGGTTTGTGTTCTTACTTAATGGACTTCCATCCCAACTTCGGCCATGGGTGGTCTCGAAGAGGCGAATGCGTTTCTGTTAAGAAGCTTCGTTGTTGGCGTGACATATCTGGTTTGGGCTCGGGCGTTCCCCTATTAGTGGCGAAGTGGAGTAGAAGAACGAGAAGGTACAGAGTCCAGAGGCGGGAGCATACCGGCTGCCGGTATGCTACCAGAATACGAGAGAATTTGTCACGGAGCCGAGGGAGACAAGCGAAACCGGTTCTCGGGTAAACGCTTTCCGTTGTTAAGATGGGTGGTGGAATGGCGGCGGTTGCGTATTGCAGTCAACAAATGTTTTTACGTTCGGCCTTTTGCACCGGCGAGTGGCTACCGCCTACCGGCTGTGGACCGAAAATTGTTGGGCTCTTGAAACAGTTTTGGATTGGAAGCAAGAATTCTGGACTGATTAGGAGCGCTAAGAAATAACAATGCTGGGCTCAATTGAGGCACTTTAAACTAAATAATAGAAACCGGCCCATTAATAGCAACTAGCCCATCAATCAAATAAGGTCTTGGCTGGTTGTAGCGGAGATTTGGATCGATTTCCGACTTGACCGAGACAGGATTGGTTTGAACGCAATTCAGTAGGCTGTGGAATTAATCGTAACACACTAACACACCACATCAGTCATAAAATACATGCGTCTCCTATAACCATTCAACTCCTTACTGTGGGGGTTTCATGTATTTTATCACTGGTCGCTCAGCCTCCTATAGAGCTAAAGCGTTCAATTAATCCGAATTCAAAACCTCATCACGATCACGGTAGGGGTTATGGGAATTTATTACCCGGTCACCAGACAGATCAATTTCCAGCAAAACATGTTCTAATACCCTTCCGACCTACACATCTGAAACATGCTTTATTCGTTAATGTGGTCAAACGAAATATGTTTGAGATTCCTCGCTTAGAATTGCGATGGAACATGTTTGGGAGCACATCCCAACTTGTTAGTCACACCCCATGATCAATAAATAATAAAAAGCCTAGAGGTTTTGTATTGTCAATCGATTGAGTCTATCCTATTGAACCAAACCAACTGAACGGATTATATTGTTTCTCACTATCCCTGTGCTTTGTTTTATAGGCATTTTGTGATAGGTGTTTATCAAAAAGTCATTATGTTATCGTTAAATTAGTATTTTTTTTGTTATATTCAT
This sequence comes from Nelumbo nucifera, assembly GCF_055504915.1. Taxonomy (NCBI): domain Eukaryota; kingdom Viridiplantae; phylum Streptophyta; class Magnoliopsida; order Proteales; family Nelumbonaceae; genus Nelumbo; species Nelumbo nucifera. Next base: position 12,568,417 of record NC_142652.1, on the reverse strand, counting down.
CTGTATGTATTGATATTTATAAAAATAAGTTTTGATTTACGTAATGCTTCATCCATAATTACAATTGAGTATTTATTCATTGTTCCGCTGATGTAACACCTATTTCTTCATAAATGATTTATCAAATGCTTCTCAAATACAAAGATTTATTTAATAAACGGAAGCTATACCAAACAGATATTATGTATTTGTATCCTCATTAATAAATAGGTTGGGATTGATTTTTGCTATTTTCAAACCAATTAAATATAAGTTTCTTGATTTTCTTATAATTTTTGTTATATTTTATATTTAAAAGAGTAAAACTTAAAGAAAACATATAAGATAATTTTAATTAAAAACTTTAATTATAAAAAATGAATAATGAGGTCAGCTAAACAACCATTGACACTTGAGGGCTTGAGACATAATTGTTTGGCCGTACGGACCTGAAGGTTAAAGTGATATTTACATGATTACATCTAGTAGCTCGCTTCACTGTCAATCAGGGCCAGGACCGCCGGGTAGAATAGAATGTATTTCATTTGAAGACTTGTGGGGATGTGCCCAATTACTTCTCCCACTCCCAGTGCCTTTATTCGTAACAAATTTTCCTTGTTCATATAAAATAAAACAAACATGTGTGGGTTTCCCCAACTGCATTGGTCCCATACCCAGGTTCTATCTAAAACGATTTGCATGGATCCTATGCGCCCCAAAACATGGCTTTTAAAACCGGACCGGATCGGAAAAATCGGGAATTGGTTTGTTTTTCCTCGAAATTGGATATTTACAAAAAAAAATGTTGATTTGGTCAATAAATTATTGATTCGGGCGGTTGAACTGTTCGAATCATTTAATGATTTTAACCGTTTTTTATTTTTTATTTTTTTTGTTAGAACAGGTTGACCGTTCGATTTGAATGGTCGGACCGTTCGACCCGGGAACCTGACCCCTGATCGGTTCATTCTCCGGATCGGTTTTAAAAACCTTGCCCAAAATTAATTAGGAACTAAACTTCAAATTACATTTTTCAAAGTTCAAATATGATAAGAAAGAAATTGAGATGGAACAAAATAGAATTATATTTTCTCTCTCCTTCTCTCTCTCTTTTTATTTTTTAATTTTTGTATTTTTTTTTTGTTTCGAGTAGACCTGACAATTGGATTAGGTTTGGGTTGGGTTGGCAAATGTTATACCTTAATCTTAAATGTTCGGGTTAAGGTTGATTTGGGTCATGCCTAAAAATAGCCGGAACTTAAAAAAAATAAAAAATATACTTGAAAATACGAAAATTAAAGAAATTAAGTTCCAAACATAAAAATAATAAAATACAAAATTTGAGTACTCAACAATTAAAAAAAATAAACTATAAAAAGCAAAGACTAAATAGTAAAGGTTAAAGAGTGATCCATGACCTATATTGGGTCGGGTTAGGTCATTCTGATCAAATTTAAGTAGTTAAATAATAGACCCTAACCTGTTTTTTCAGGTTTGATTGGGTCGGGTTTGCAGGTTAGATCAACATTTTGCCATACGCAATCAATTATGAAAATAACCAATCAAGAACTAAAGATGTTTCATCATCCAAAAATTAAAAAAAGAAAAGAAAAAGAAAACAACTATTATTCCAATTCAGCATGTTTCTCCATCTTCACCTATTCTTTTTCTCTTTCTCTCAATCAATTTTACCTGTCAGCAACACCTTTTCAAGCGCCCATTCACGGGCAGATGTTTTGTCGTCTAAAGCGTCTCCCACCATTACTAATGCAATTGATTCTTTTTTATGAAGATTATTTATGATTGTACCATTCCAAAATATTTGTTTATGCTTTTAAGGTTATTAGATTATTCATTTGATTTGATTTAATTATGCTGAATATCGAATTTAAAATCGGATTTTTGAATACGGTTGACACCTCTATAATGAACGACAACCCTGTGATCGCCGGTATTAAATGGTCATTGGTTGATCGTATCCACCTTCTTCACGGACCAACCTTTATTCTCAGGCAATCGTATCCACCTTCTTATGACAGACAAAAATGGTCATTGGTGGTCGGCTATCTCTACTGTTAAAAAAGGGGCATTGCACATTGACACAAACAACTCTTCTCAAACGCTGTCAACAGTTCTGGCCTAGACTCTTGTCCACCGACTACAATACATATGGTATGGCACTACCAGCCACCGATGACTATACAGAAATGATCATTAGTGGTCAGCATTCTCAATTTGTACATCATGCTTCAAACTCATACAACAAACCAGAAATCTACGTAAATTTATAATAAACAGCAATGAAGGAATAGGGAATATAGTAAGCATTAAAAATAGAGGTTGTAGTAAGAAACATTTCTCAAACTTGATGTAATCGTTTTTGGTCACGTACCATTTTTTGGGATGTGTAAAATTTTTTGGCTAAGTACCTTGCGTTTGACCTGGTGGTGACGTGCCTTGGTGATGAGCTACTTGGTGGCGAACTTCCCGGGGGAGAACTGCCTGGTGGCGAACTGCCTGGTGATGCTCCCTGGTGGCGAACTGCCTAGTGGCGAACTGCCTGGTGGCGAACTGCCCGGTGGCGAACTGCCTGATGGTGAACTGCCTGATGGCGAACTGCCTGGTGGCGAACTGCCTGGTGGCGCTGCCTGATGGCGAACTGCCTGGTGACGAACTGCCTGATGGCGAACTGCCTGGTGGCGAACTGCCCGGCAGTGCTCCCTGGTGGCGAACTGCCTGATGACGAACTGCCTGGTGACGAACTGCCTGGTGACGAACTGCCTGATGGCGAACTGCCTGGTGGCGAACTGCCCGGCAGTGAACTGCCTGATGGCGAACTGCCTGGTGGCGAACTGCCTGGTGGCGAACTCGTCACTTGACTTGCTCCTAGGCGAGCTGCAACTCAGAGGATGGTGGAGCTCCCTGGTGCAGCGCTACCCGACTACCCCCCGCGTGAGGTGATTTTCTCTCCTTTGTAGACGGCGGGAGCTGAGGGACCTGCGGGAACTGAATCAGAGGACCCGGGGGTATTTTCCCGGCGGGGACTCTCCGATGCCTAAGTTAGCATTCTGATTACAGAGGGCTTGGAGAGAAATGAGAGAGCTAGAGAGCGGGGGTTACCATACTCTTTTTCTTCCCCCCTTGGTTTTGGGGGTTGGAGTCCTTATATAGTGGTGCCCTCGCGGGTTAGGTGGGTGAAAAAGCCTTTAAATGGTAAGACGTCATATCCCGTCAGAACCGGGGTACGGTGATGAACTCCTCGAGGTTGTCAGGCTGGCGCTTGTGCCAGGCGTCCAGGTCGGCGCTTGGGCCAGGTCGTCAGGTCGGCGCCTGTCAGTCGACGGGTCGGTGTCCAGGCCAGGTTGCCAGGCCGGCGCCTGTCTGTCGGCGGGTCGGTGTCCAGGCCAGGTTGCCAGGCCGGCGCCTGTCTGTCGGCGGGTCGATGTCCGGGCCAGATTGCTAGGTCGGCGCCTTTGTCAGTCGGTGGGTCGGTGTCCGGGCCAGGTTGCCAGGTCGGCGCCTGTCAGTCGGCGGGTCGGTGTCCGGCCAGGTTGCCAGGTTGCCGCATGTGGCAGGCTGATCCGGCTAGGTCGCGCAGGTTGCGCGCCAGTTCGCGCACAGGTCGCGCCCAGGTCGTGCGCAGGCCGTGCCAGGTCGCGCCAGGTCGCATGGTGCCACGTGTCGCAATTTCACTGGAGGGCCAAATCTGCCCTCATCAATTGCCCCCCACTCCCGAGCTGAGAGTAACTTAGCGAAGGGAGTAGATTTCTTTTGGCCCGTAAGTCGACGAGCTGGTAAGTTTTGATCCAATTCCTTAGGCTTTGGGAGCTACCTGTATGTGGCGAGCTGCCAGTAAGACGAGGGGGTCTCCGCCGGTTTCAGTAGTGTAGCCCTTAGGCTCTGGGGCAACTTATAGTTCACTTTTGCTGATTTTGTTCCTGTTGAGAAAGCAATTGGATATTTAGCAATAGTGTGGCCCGCAGGCTTTGGGAGTGACTCATAGTCTACTCTTTTTGATTTTCGCCCGTGCCAGAGAGGCGACTGGGTCTTAAGCAGTAATGTGGCCCGTAGGCTTTTGGGAGTGACTCGTAGTCTACTCTTTTTTGACTTTTGCCCGTGCCGGAGGGGCGACCGGGTCTTAAGCAGTAGTGTGGCCCGTAGGCTTTTGGGAGTGACTCGTGGTCTACTCTTTTTTGACTTTGCCCGTGCCGGAGAGGCGACCGGGTCTTAAGTAGTAATGTGGCCCGTAGGCTTTTGGGAGTGACCCGTGGTCTACTCTTTTTTGACTTTGCCCGTGCCGGAGAGGCGACCGGGTCTTAAGCAGTAATGTGGCCCGTAGGCTTTGCCTGTGAGGTGTCGAGCTATGATTGTGCTGCATCAGCTTCGTAATGCCGGTCACCCACTCCTACAAGAAGCTACTAGGGGCTGGACCTTCGGGGGCAGCACTACTAACTTTAGGTTGCCAGCTCACACGGGAGCCTTGGAAGGCTCGACCGGTAAGGGTGCCTATGTAGTCTGTTGGCCGTCAACTCCCACGGAAGCCACGAAGAGCTCATCTTTGTAGGGGGACCTTGCGGAGAGGACTGATGAGGCATCATCTGAATCGAAAGTAAGGTTGGTAGAGCTACTTAGTCTGTTAGCCCCCTGCATAGTTTTTGAGTTCATAAAAAATGTAAACTATAAAGTGATATTTCAAAAAAGTGAGGACTTAGCTTTGGTAGGATGAGAACTTAGCTTTTGTAGGATGAGAACTTAGCTTTTCGTAGCATATTCCCACAGACGGCGCCAATTGATGTAACCGTTTTTGGTCACGTACCATTTTTTGGCTATGTACCTCGCGTTTGACCTGGTGGTGACGTGCCTTGGTGATGAGCTACTTGGTGGCGAACTTCCCGGGGGAGAACTGCCTGGTGGCGAACTGCCTGGTGATGCTCCCTGGTGGCGAACTGCCAAGTGGCGAACTGCCTGGTGGCGAACTGCCCGGTGGTTAACTGCCTGGTGGCGAACTGCCCGGTGGCGAACTGCCTGATGGCGAACTACCTGATGGCGAACTGCCTGGTGGCGAACTGCCTGATGGCGAACTGCCTGGTGGCGAACTGCTCGGCAGTGCTCCCTGGTGGCGAACTGCCTGATGGCGAACTGCCTGGTGACGAACTGCCTGGTGACGAACTGCCCGGCAGCGAACTGCCTGGTGGCGAACTGCCCGGTAGTGAACTGCCTGATGGCGAACTGCCTGGTGGCGAACTCGTCACTTGACTTGCTCCTAGGCGGTCTGCAACTCAGAGGATGGTGGAGCTCCCTGGTGCAGCGCTACCCGACTACCCCCCGCGTGAGGTGATTTTCTCTCCTTTGTAGACGGCGGGAGCTGAGGGACCTGCAGGAACTGAATCAGAGGACCCGGGGTATTTTCCCGGCGGGGACTCTCCGATGCCTAAGTTAGCATTCTAATTACAGAGGGCTTGGAGAGAAATGAGAGAGCTAGAGAGCGGGGGTTACCATACTCTTTTTCTTCTCCCCTTGGTTTTGGGGGTCGGAGTCCTTATATAGTGGTGCCCTCGCGGGTTAGGTGGGTGAAAAAGCCTTCAAATGGTAAGACGTCATATCCCGTCAGAACCGGGGTACGGTGATGAACTCCTCGAGGTTGTCAGGCTGGCGCTTGTGCCAGGCGTCCAGGTCTGCGCCTGGGCCAGGTCGTCAGGTCGGCGCCTGTTAGTCGACGGGTCGGTGTCCGGGCCAGGTTGCCAGGCCGGTGCCTGTCTGTCGGCGGGTCGGTGTCCGGGCCAGGTTGCCAGGTCGGCGCCTGTGTCAGTCGGCGGGTCGGTGTCCGGGCCAGGTTGCTAGGTCGGCGCCTGTCAGTCGGCGGGTCGGTGTCCGGCCAGGTTGCCAGGTTGCCAGGTCGGCGCCTGTCAGTCGGCGGGTCAGTGTCCGGCCAGGTTGCCAGGTCGGCGCCTGTGTCCGGGTTAGGTCATCAGGTCGGCGCTTGTGTCCGGGTCATGTTGTCAGGTCGGCGCCTGTGTTCGGGCCAGATTGCCAGGTCGGCGCCTGTGTCCGGGCCATGTTGCCAGGTCGGTGCCTGTGTCCGGGCCAGGTTGCCAGGTCGCTGCATGTGGCAGGCTGATCCGGCCAGGTCGCGCAGGTTGCGTGCCAGTTCGCGCGCAGGCCTCTGGCAGGCAGCGCAGGCCGCGCCCAGGTCGCGCGCTGGCCGCGCCAAGTCACATGGTGCCACGTGTCGCAATTTCAGTGGAGGGCCAAATCTGCCCTCGTCAAAACTCATACAACACAACAAAAATCTACTTGAACTTCTAATAAGCATTAAAAACAGACAGTCGTAAGAAATAATAAACCAAACCAAATCTACATGAACTTGTAATAGGTCAGTGGTATATTCCTCAGATTCAGATCGTGTACTGATTCCATCTTTTGAATCATGACTTTCTGGTGCACCGGGTACCATTAAACGTGAAGTAGGGAGTAAGCAGGCAGTAATTGAACAGAATGCTAAAGAGAGCAAATCCTGATGAACAAATTCGTATCTTGTAAGACGACTAACTCTGAGTTGTCTTTATTCGTAATGAAAAGACAACTTCTACATACAATTAGGAACACCATGCCTGTAAAGATTCCAAGCAAGCACCAGGGAGCTGAAAGGAATCAACTACTAGAATCATCTGAACCTTCTAACTACAATAACCAGCCATGGTGGCTATTCGGCTAATAGGTCCTCTTCTAACTACAAAAACTGGCCACAACAACTTAGTGGGTCTCAGAAAGGTAATGCACCATCATTGCCTGTTTCTGTGGTTTGCTTTGTGTGAACCTATATCAAAATACTAATGAGAATTGTAGTTTGAACTTTGATAAATAGGTATATAGTTTATGGTTCTAGGAATATCAGAGCGAGAAGGGGAGGATTCTGGCAATATGAAAGCTTATGGAGCAATTGCAATTTGTTAAATTGAACTTGGAGGTCTTGAGAGATTGGCACGTTAGCAAAGCTCGTGATTTTGTATCAAGATTGAACAGAGATCGCTAGCTTATGAGTAACATGTTTCTTCCCTTTTCAATGCTGTATGGCCTCTGGAGGAAGGGTTTTGGAGGAGGAGCTTGAGAAGGGTCGTGCTGGGAGTCATTCAAGTTTTTGAAAAGAAAACCTTTATATAATGCAGATAAGTGCTTTGGACTTAGTTCTGCAAGCAGTTCCTTTACGTATTGAACATAGATTGAAACACGAAAGTACTAACCCCAAACTTAATTCTACAATCATGTAATATTAAACTAACCTGAAACTACTATAAAAAAATAGAGCATGTAATAATAGACTAACTAGATTGAATTTGTGCTTAATTCTTTGAAATTGCAGTTTGTAGCAGATACTCTACTAAACTCGGTTCCCGGTTTTGATCCAGAACTTCGATCGCATTTGATGTAGAGGTTGTGTTTCTTAGTTGCAAAGTTGCAGTTCGGGTGTAGCGGGTGGTGGTGAGTTTGCTGAAATATTTTTTGTCGTAGTTTGGATGTAGAGGTGAAGATTATATATATATATATATATATATATATATATATATATATTAGATTCTCTTATTTTTTAATCTAGCTTATTTATTTATTTATTGTTGATCAAGGCGAAGTATCAGCTAGTAGACCATTTGTTTGTCCTTTCTTTCTTTGTGGAATGGGAGGGTGGATGTGGGCCGGGAGAGCCGGGGAGGGGCTTAGCCCAATGTTTATGTGCCTATATATAAAATATAAATTTCTAGATGTTTTAAATAGAAGTTCAGTTGGGTAGTGAAACACTTCTTAATAGTTTCTTTTAACCGATACTCTCAAATAGTTTTTTTTTTTTTTTAATTCATTTCTCTACTATAGTTAAGAAAGATGTCATATATACCAGGATTATAATTTGGAGAGACCACGTCTCCGCCCCACAACGTCCCGCCCCACAATGCCCCACAGCACATTCCTGCCGTATATTTCGTGTATTGGAAACATCTTCCGATGATGTATTAGAACTGATGATGAGATGCTCTCAATACACAGCAGGGATGTGCTGTGGGGCGTTGTGGAGCAGAGATGTAAACTCTAATTTGAAGGGTCAATTGCGGCTATAAGATTTAACCACGTTCACAAAACCAGAACTGTATTTGCCTATTTAGATGTGGACAGAGTTCTATGGAAAGAAACTAGAGGTTCTCAATTTCACAACTTCCTGGAGGGAACAGTACCTCGAAAAGCACACCTTTTGCAGCACAATGGAATTCAGAAACTTGAATTTTAAGACATCTTTTTTGGCGTTTCAAATTCAAATGGGACTCAAAACATTTAAATTCCATGGAATTGATGTTTTCAAGGCGTGGTTGACCGGTACGGTATTGGTTCCGTTTCACCCTAAACCTTTTTTTTTTTCAAATTTTTAATTGAAATTGATCATCCATTTGAATCGGATGGTCGAACCACTGACCCACTCCAATTATTTTTGATGCTTCTACGATGGTTGAAGTGGCCACCCACCAAATTGTGCACCGTAGATCATCGACCATTGTTTAAATTTACGACGGCGACTGGGCGACGCCGTCTAATAACAAATGATGAGAAGTTATGTACAGTCATTTTTTTTTTTTAAATTTCCTTTATATTCCATTGAAAAAAAGTTGAGTCGGAGAAACACTAGGCGGGTCCAGGTTCGAGGCCTTGGCGTGGACCGATGAGGTAAAGGTGACCGATTAAGAGTATGAATGTGGGTGTGGGTCATCCCGTAAACACAATCAAGTTGTGGGGGAGGGGGGACGGAGCCAAAGCAATGGTCATGTGCAACCATTTGCATTTCGTTCCCACTTCCCACCACCAACTCCAGGTTACAGCTAAAGGGCGACGCCACTCAAAACACCCACCAGTTATTCCATCAGGCCTTTACCACCACCCTAACATACTAGCAACTCCTTTTACCGTTCTTATCACTACTCTGGCACTGACTCTATATATATATATATATCCACACACACCTCACAGCTATACGAAATTCGAACTCCCAAGTCCCAGCCTAAGGGAAAGCGGTCCCCAACTCTCCCTCCATCTCTTTATCTATCTATCTGCATGTGTTTCAATTATTAATAATGCAACTTTACAAAAATACCTTTGGAAATAAAAAAAAAAATAGGGCGGACGGATTTGCACATCAAAAACAGCTTGTCTTCATCGTCTGCTAAAACAGTGACCTGACCATTCAAGTGGGTTCCCCTAATTCAATTCGTTGGCTCCGTCACGGTGTTTTGTCTTGCTTTGTTGAAGCAATTGGATTAATGAATTGTCCTTTAACATTCACCGGCCGTTTAAGGCGTACGTACGCGCAGGGTTTTAGGGGTTGTCCCTCGTCCGTTCAAGACGATCAATACACCTTGTCTATCCCCAATTGCAATTGGATATGTCTACAGAGCAAAGGGTGTCCAGAAAATCATATAATCTTCCATGGAGAGAGAGAGACCAATATATATATTGTCGAGTACACAAAGAGATTTTTTTTTCGGGTGGGTGTGGGGGGGGGGGGGGGGGTTTGTGTTTGACCTCCTATACATACTTCATAAACAATTATTACTGCAAGTTGGTCCCGCAAAGGTCTATGAAGCATGTGCATATGCAACAATTATTGTTTCATCCTAATTCCTACTTTCACTCACACTACTATTACTACTACTAGTTAGTGGTAATGGTAGTAGAAGTAGGCCATGACCATGACCTTGGTCCAGCTGGATTTGCAGTGTCTGGACCATATGAGCTCTGGCCTCGAGCCCAACGATCTTATCAGCAGTTATGACGGTTATCATTGATTTATTTTTATATATAAAAAATCAATTGATGGTATGGACCATGGACAGTTGATAGTAGTAAGTAGTAATACACAACTGTCTTAACTCTTGACTCTACTGGTATGGTATGCATTATTTCCTTTTATATGTCTAGACTACCGTTGCTGTAATTTCCAGGAATTCGGATTTGAGAATTTCTCACAGTGTATACCTCGTACCAATTTCATAGTATATTATTGCAGCTGTACAATATTGGGAATTCCTCTCATAAGTGACAATGTACAAATACTAAAGACATATTCCCATGTGCGGTTGCAAGTGATCCAGTCTCAATTTCCAGATAGCTAGCCTACGGTGCAAACACGGACGGCGACATCTCTCACTTTCTTTCTTGTTAGTTTGTGAAGGGTGGCATGGTAATTTCAGACTGTGCATATGCTATATGATAAGGGTGGAGGTATTCGCTGGATTAGTCACATGTATGATGTCTATGTTCACACCACGTATCATTGTCTGTCTGTTAGTATTACTCCATTGCGCTTATCCTCCACATTTTATATCATTTTTCTTTCTTCTGCTGCTTTGTTCTTTTTTGATACAAACCGAAAGGGGTTACAAGACGGGGTAGCACGTCCCAAAAAATCATCAAAAACAATTACACAAAAATTATTATTAGGAAAAGCTCTAAGGTTAGAGCATCTAGGAATAGTATCTTCCAACTTTGTGCTTCACGAGCTAATCAGTCAGCAGCTTAATTGGCCTCACGGTAACGGTAAGAATGTTGATAGTTCGCTTCTGACTCACACAACCTCTTAATTTGCAAATAGTCACTGATGATGATGTTGTTTAGTCTCCACGGAGGGCCAATCACTTGTTATAAGCAAAGGATAATCAAGTCTGAATCCCCTTCAATAATGATCGAGCAACCACTAAAATTTAAGGCCAGCGTCCTTACGAGTTAAGAGGACTGTCCTGCTTTTATTTTTATGGTTTTATCTCATCCCACGTACTTGGGTTGTAGAATCTCAACCCTAGCTACGGTTTTGGCCTATTGACGACCGAAATTTTCATTACTGTCTTCCCAATTTTTCTCACTGACGAGATCGTTTATTTATTAAGCCTCTTTTTTAATAATATATATATGTTAATGCATGGTTACATTCATGCTGATTCTTATACTTCAAATCAATGCTTGTTCTTCATGCCTTGCTACTTTTAATTAGAAATTAATCCATTAATTTGATTTGTATGAATAGGGGTATGGAATTGGTCCATTCTAATTCCAATTGTTTGGTTGGATGGAATTGGAGTCTCATTTCCATTATTGGTGGAATAGTCATTCTTCATTCTCTCTCCTTCCATTAGGGGTGGATTTGAGTCAAGCTGAACATTTGATTATTTGAGCTCGAACTCAATTCAAGCTAGAGATTTGAGCTTGAATTTGGCTCAATTCAAAAGCTCGTATGTTCGAATTCAGCTATCAAGCTTGACTCGATTAAGAAACAAGCCTATGATTTGGGGCTTGACTTAAAACTCGATTTAAACTGAGCTAAATCAAGCTTTTTATGAATCAAGTTCGAATAACTCATGAAAATTTTTATTCGTGTCCATCCCTATCCTCCATAAGGAGTGAGAATATCTGAACCAATTAAGTGGGAGAAATAGACCATTCCGATTCTGGTTTCAATTCTGACTGTAAACCAAATGGATCCTAACATGAAATGTTAAGGGTTCCTCCTAATCTAGCTAAACCTCACTTCCCTTTCAAAATTCAAACATGGAAGCATGTATCTCTTGAGTTGTGAATTGCAACTACAATAATGGTGTTTAACCTCACTCTAGATCTCTTACCCACAAAACACAACCGCCTTGTATTGTATTGGGAACATTTCCCATGACAAGGGAAATATTCCCAATGCACGGCTGAATTATCATGAGGGTAGGGATGTGGGAAGAGTCTTTGGGTAGGAGATATACCATCTTGTTTAACCTAGGTCACCTCCCACTTCAGCCATTCGGCTTGAAGTTTGGCATCAACATGGCCACATGGGCTGTGGCCATCTTCCTTTTGGCACGCCATCCATCCAATATGAAATATAATCGTCATCACCCACTTTGCACACATGCATTAAATCGTCACCACCCAAGTAATCTTCGTTATCAAAAAATCCTTACAAATAATGTTGATGTTGCGTGATCTGACTACTCCTTGCTAGAGGATGATCTGATTTTCAATCGGACGGCGAGATAAGCGGATCTGCAAAATAAGATCAGAGAACCTGGGGTGGCTAACCCGGCGAGGTTGCTCCGATGTTTAAGTTAGTAAGTTGTTGCGAGCTGAGATAGCTTTGAGAATGTAGAGAGCTAGAGGGTAGAAAAATCACGCGTACCTTGAGCCATCGAGGTTGGAGTCTTTATATAGTTGAGTCCTTGCGGGTTTTGCGGATCAGTTTCGGGATCTTTGTCACGATGGGATTCGTTTTCGCTTTAATTGGGGGATAACGTTATCAACTGATAAGGCTTATCAATTCCGCCCGAACCGGGCGGGGAGGAGATAATGCTTGCTGTTACACGGCGTGATTCCGTGAGATTCGGAATCCGTTGGAGGGATTTCTGGGATCATCACGTAGTGGTCTGAGTCGGTATCCCCGAGCTGATGCATTTTAGTTCCGAACTGGATTGAATGCCAAAGTGCCTTGGGGTAGAGGTGATCTTGTACCAAGGTGATCTCGTCCCGAGGTGGTTGAATATCTGAGCTCGATCTGTTGCGGACTGGTCATGTCAGGCTGAGTTGTCATCTTAGTCAGGTCATGTCCACGTGTCCCCTTTTTACTAGGTCGGGCCAAATCGCCCTTCATCAAATGTAATTAAAATTGAAATTATTATGCCTACTCTCCATTAGTATATATGATGATCTAATCTTTGCTTTGACTTCTAACTTCTAACTGTGATCCTAAATTTTTGGCCATTGACATAGGGATTTTCTTTCTCTGGCCACCCTAGCTTTGTAGATCCACTGATCGTACCATAATGGACAGTAGGGCTGTAAGTCGGGCCGGGTTAGGTCAGGTTGAGGTCTATCCTACTTCAACCCTAAGTTCTAAACCTCCAACCCAACCTGAAGTCAACTTTGGGGATTTCGTGTTGGGCCCAACCCAACCTTCTTCTCATTCCTTAAAATCTCGCAGAACTTCTTAATCTTAGATCTTAACTCAACTTTTATATATATATATATATATATATATATATATAATCCTATGTTTTATTAGTATTTGTTTGTTGATGTTTTTATTGGTTCTTTAAGTACAAAATAAAAAAAAAGTGTTTGAAATGATTATAGTTTATTATGAGTTATAGCTTATAATAGATCTTTTATGGGCAATAAGCTATGAGTGGCAAACAACAAAGAGGAGATAAAGAATAAAATATTCAAAAAACATAAAAAAAATATTATTAAGGTTTTGGTATTTCCAATTAGGATTAAGTGAAGTTATTATCTTAAAAGAAATAAATAATAGTATGTAGTAGGGGTTATACAACTATTATGCATATAAACAAATCAATGTATGATATCATATATATAACATATATTTATATATGATATGTACTATAGAGTCGGGTTTGGGTTGGGTCGGGTTGCTCGAGGGGTCAACCCTAACCCAACCCGAAGTAAAGTCAGGTTCATAAATTTCAACCCTAACCCAAGCACCAACCCAACCCAACTTTGGGTTGGGTTTGGGCCAACCCGGCCCAAATTGCAGCCTTAATGGACAAGTGGAAGAGGGACCATCTCCGAAACAAAGACAACATGAAAAAACTTTTCCTATGGAGAAGAAAGTCAAGAATGATGTGATCATGTTTATATATACAGCTTAGCATACGCAGACATAGGGATGGCAACATGGCGGGTTTGGGGAGGATTTTGTAAATTCTAGACCCTACCCATCTCTCAAAACCTCTCAACCCATACACGCCCCAAAACCCGTAGCGGGTTAGGTTTTCAGAATCCAAACCCTCCTGGCACATGAAAGTGCAAAACCCTACCCAACCCTACCCTCCCTACATTCAAGGGGTAGGCGTGGGTTACGTTTAAAACCCACATCTAATTTCCTATTATTGCTTGTCTTATATAAGCAATAAATAAGTAAAATAACACAAATAAACATCAAGATTTCTAATTATTTGATTACGAGATGTAAAAAATACATAAACTATCAATTATACTTCACATAAAATTTAAAAAATTAGTAAATCCAACACCTAGTACATAAAGTTTATAGCTTTCCAACAATATGCATCTGGGGAGGGTTGGGTTTAGCCTAATAACGTACCCTACCCTACCTGTATCCGTATGGGTTGTAGAATCCCAAAACCCGTCATTTAAGCAAAAAAAAAAAAAAAAAACCACCCCATCGGGGAGGGTAGGGGCAGATACCCACCGGGTAGAGTAGAAATTGCCATTCCTACACATACATATCTTATTTCAAAAGAAGCACGTGATAGTTTTAGATGATGATATTGATAGTAATAATGTATCCAAAAATTTTTATAAATATGCATTTTTTACTTTTTGTCTTTTATTATTAATTAGATATAGGTTGCAAAATCCAAATTTGATTACATAAACACCTCGTCTACATATGTGATAATTTGATCAAGTTGTGAAGTTTCAAATATCATTGACGTGCCTACCTGTTTGGCTAGATTCTTATTTTTGTAATGCTTCATCTTTTTGTTGTATCTTTTTTTTTTGTTCATATATAAAGAAATGCAAGATTTAAATAGAAGAAATTGAATGAAGTGAAAAGTAGTAATTCAATTTACAATTTAAACCTCACAATTAAATAGGGACTAAATTCAAATATGAGTATTTTAGTCACAAAAAGTTCTACAATCTTATTATATTTTTGATAGTAGTGTAAATATAGAACTATAGATGTATGTGTTCAATTTTTTCTATAACTTTTTTTTTTGTATTTTTTGTGTGTAAAAGTAATTATGATATACAACATTTACTTTTTGTTTAATATGACAATTATATAACATTATACTTGTGCCTGGATATTTTTTTCTAGCAAAATTTATGTTTTTTTTTTGTTTTTATATTTTTATGTTTTATTAGTTTTTATTATTTATTTATGATATTAAATGTTAACACATTTGACCCCAAAAGTTGAACTATTGATCTTTGCCAAATAGTAAAATAATTTTACTTTTTGTCAGTTTTAAATTATATATTTCATTTTCATTATCAATACAATTAATTATTGTTCATTACACTTTTTTTTAATTTTATTAATGAAATATCATATATGTGTATTTTTTCTACATTTTAATAAATTTTTATATTTATGTCTATTTTAAAAATTTTATTACCTAACTAACTTCATAGGTTGATCAATTTGATTAGAATGGTTGAATTGTTTAGCCACTGCTTAGATAAAAAATGATTTTATTTTTGAGTCAATTTTAAAATATATGGATTTATATTATTAAAAATATTGATATAGATATAACTAGTAAATGAAGTGGAAAGTTAAAAATATTTTAGTAGTCATTAAAACTGACAT
This sequence comes from Nelumbo nucifera, assembly GCF_055504915.1. Classification (NCBI taxonomy): domain Eukaryota; kingdom Viridiplantae; phylum Streptophyta; class Magnoliopsida; order Proteales; family Nelumbonaceae; genus Nelumbo; species Nelumbo nucifera. Next base: position 12,553,068 of record NC_142652.1, on the reverse strand, counting down.
TAAAATTATTATAAAATGACTTTTATATGCTCAAAAAATACGAATAATTTTAATCTAAAAAAACTTTAACTTATATTCGCACTATATATATATATATAGATGTATATGTCAATGCCATCATCATCATCCTTCACATGTAGTGGGGGACCACACGCATGCTCACGTGGGTTGTATGCATTAGATTATAAATACACAGACATGCACACACACCTTAGACTCGGTTTTGTGTACGATTCTATAGGGGTTGACCTCCATGGCTTTACTGGCGCATTGGCTTCCTTCGCTATCTTTTCAGTGTTGGGAGCATCTGGCTGGTTGTCTCACCTTGCATGTCTTCTTGCAACAAATTCTCATCATCTCTCTGCTGAAATCATCAAATCTTGATCCATAACCAGTACTTTTGATGTTGGGGATGGTCCGACTTTTCATTTTTTATCATATATACTGTTTGTTTCTAATTTGGACGGTCTTGATCTCAACAGTAAATCGATTTTGATTTGCATGAATTATTGTCTATCCTTCCTGTATTGCCGACAATATTACGACTCGGGAAAAAAAAAGAAAAACAGAAAAACAACAAAGGAAAAATGATAGCTATGTCAAGATGATCCCAATTGACTAATTAATAAGGTAAAATCTACGGTGTATCTTATTTATATATGGAAATTGCTGTTGTATAAGTTAAATGTGAACGAACTAGCTATTCATAAAGGGATATATCAAAATGATATATATTTAAATGATAGTAAAATCTTTAATGATAAATATATATATATATATATATATATATATATATATCTTATAAAACATGAAATTACAATCGATGAAAATAAGTAAATCATATAATAAAAATTTTAAAATACAAGCTTGTATGCTCGGAAATCGGAATGCACAACTGCAAAGTGTTGCGAGGAGAAAATAGAATTCCACGTGAAGTTAAATAGCAGCGATTGTATTGTATTACCGCGAGTGACATGGACGTAACAAAATACTAGTGAAGGCCCTTTTTTTTTGCCACGTTTGGAGTGAAAATTTGCAATAAAAAATACCACAAGTTCAAATGTTTATAAGCTGAACTTTTCAACTTTCAAATAGTATTCAAACCGGACAAAGTTGATGACAACCCTTGTGATTGTGAATAAAAATCTATGAGGATATGAAATAATGTAGGATTGTTCATCCCATCCAACTGCCCCCGGTCAGAAACTTTGAAGACAAAACTGCAAAGGTTCCTTCGGGTTTCACCGGTTTTAAGCAAAGACTGGTCCCACGTAGACCCCAACATGCTTTAATCTAGGGTCCTGGCCTAAATCAACCGGTTCGACCGGAGGTCCACGCCAGGTTTAAAACTCAAAAGACTTTTCAATGATTCATGTTTGAGCAACTGAGCTGCATCCTATATATCAAATAAAAAATTAATAAAATAATAATTAAAAGACAAAATGACAGGTTTAGCACTTAGCTGATGACTGATGTACACTTCAACCCAAAAGAAAGATGATTGTGTATCTCACTGTAATCAAAACGTAGTCCGTGGTTCTCCGTATCTCTGATGTACAAAAATAATCAAAGAAGACAAGAAAGTGCATCACTTGATCAAAGGCCCTTATGGGTGGGACCGTGGAAGTGGGACATCGCCCTTATGGGTGGGCCCTTAAGTGTCTCCACCCTTCGGCAAGTGGAGCATCGTTATGCTAGGCTTCAGCTGATGACTATGGACCATTCGATCTGCATTGCATCAAACGCAGCTGAGGAGATCACGAGGAATTCGACGCAGGGGATCGGAGCTGAACACGTGCGAGTGAGCGTGTATCGGGATTCGGGGACTTACGAGGACAGATACTGTCAATTTGACAAAAGTAGTGGCTGGCGTGAGCGTGCGAAGCTGTCAGACACGTGCGCAAGTCGTCGATGTGGCCACGAGAAAACGACAAAAGGCTGAACGTGTGAGAGGAAATTCCCTCCGAGCCAAGCAGGTTGGCGCACATGGGTGAGTGATTGACTGAGTGCCTCTTCCTCTTCTCTTCTCATTTATACCTCACCCTCCCTTTCCTTTCTTTGTCCCTCAACACCCCTCCTCTCTCTCTCCCTCTCTATATTTCAGAGGTAGAGAGGTTCTCTCTCTCTCTCTTTCCTTACTTCAGAGGTAGAAGTAGAACTTGTCTCTCTTTCTCTCTCTGGCAAGTACTAGCTAGCTAGGTGGTTCTGCGTTTGCTGTATATATCCCATATAACATATTTCAAGACTTGCGACAAGCTATATTCATTCGGGCTGGTGAGAGGAGCAACAATGTGTAAAGGAAGGTCTGATCTGAATTTACGGAGACGGGGAAGGAGGGTTGGTCGTCGTACGTCGGTCCGAATGAAGGTCAGAAAGCTCCAGAGGCTCGTGCCGGGTGGGAGAGGATTGCAACCTGATCGGCTTTTCCTTCACACCGCCAATTACATATTGCATTTGAGGTTGCAACTTAATCTTTTACAAGCTCTTTCCAAGTTGTATTCGTCATGAGACTACCAAGTACAGAGCACAACACCACTAATGGCTTCTTCTTCTTTTTTTATTCGTTATATCTTCTGTATTATCAGGCTATATGTTTCTTTGTTCTTCTTTTCTGTAAGCTCTAGACTCCGAACATGGTCATTGGCTTTTATGACTTTTGATGGGTCTCTCTTGGCTCCTTTTTTTCCTCCCTTTCTCGTGAGTGTGGGTGGTTGGAGAAAGGGGTAACATGGTGGACAGTAGGATCCAGTTCAACATTGAATATTTTTGGTTTTATTAGTTTTAAGTTTTATTTTTTCTTCATTCTCTCCGAAAGTCTAATTAAAGGAGTGATATTATTCCTTTTTTAATTATATTTTCTTTTCTTTCTGTGAATTGTAACACTTACAAGGGTAATAGGGTGAGCTGTGTTCATGTATCCGTTGTTCACTTACTGAAGCACCATTTGTAGGTTTTTACAGCTCAATCTCTGTTTTAGAATTTGGAAATATTATATTCCTTTTGAAGAATTCTCTCTCTCTCTCTCATTTCTTATTTTTCTGTTTTTCTCTCATTTTATGCAAGTTCAAGAGCTATGGATAAGCAGATCTACTTGTTCAAGAAAAATGATGGTACTATATAAGAGAGACATGTTCTATTTTTTTCTTTGATTTTCAGTTTCAAAGGAAGAAGACCTTTTCTACAGAATTGTTTCTCTTTTACAAATAAATTAGAAAATTAAAAAAAGGAAAATCTTTTACATTTTTTTTGGTAAAGCAAAAGAATTACATGTGACTATCATTATACCGCATTATATGATAAAAACCCTAATGGGTTTCCAACCTTTGCTTCCGCTGGTTCCCAATTTCAAGTTAATGATTGGATTTTGCCCATTATTTTAGCAGCCTGACTCGATTTTCTCGTCCCTTGGTTTAAAATTTTTATCAATCAACAATGTGGCATGATTTAACCTCATGTGGTTATTCCATCTTTCACATAAAAAAGTTGAGGACATCGCAGATATGAGTCAGAAAATTATAACATAAAATATTAGTGATCATGAATTCAGGATCACCAATCTGTTAATGGTATTTTGTTCATTTTATCATATTATCATTTAATTTTTTTTATTAATATTTTTCTCGTTATTTCTCTTCCCACAGAATTAAAAATTTATTAAGAAAAAAAAAAGAGAAGAAATTATGTAGAGTACACCGAAAGGTTTATGCCCTCCAAGGGGCTATTCACAACACAAGGTGATGTAGCGTGACCTGACTATTCCCTGTTGGAGGATGATCTAGCTTCCAGTCAGATAGTGAGCTAAGTGAATCTACAAAACAGGAACAGAGAACCCGGGGTGGCTAACCTGGCGAGTTCGCTTCGATGCTTAAATCAGTAATCTGATGCAAGCTGAAAAGCTTTGAGAGCTTAGAGAGCTAGAGAGTATAAAAATCACGCGTACCTTGCACCATTGGGGTTGGTGCCTTTATATATTGAAGTAGTTGTGGAGCTAACGAAAGAGCTCCGGGATATCCGGAGTGTGGAGATAGAGTTCGTTCCGCTTCCGAAGGAGCAGAATACATGTAAGGCTTATCGTTCCACTTCCGACCCCGGCGGAGATGGGATGAGTCCTCATCATAATCTCAAAAAAGTTGGGATCTGTTAGCTCATCGTGACCTCGAGAGATTCGGGATCCGTTGGAGAGACCTCTGGAGCGGGAGTTAGTTACGTGGCGATTCGAGTTGTTGGTCCCGAGCTGGTAGTTCGATCTTTTAGCTCCGAACTGGATTGAATACCGAGGTGCCTCGATGCCAAGGTGAGCCTTATGCCGAGGTGAGCCTTATGCCGAGGTGGCCCTTGTGCCGAGGTGACTGACCTAAGCTCAATTATTGCGAACTAAACTTGCTACGCTGAGTTGTCATCTCTTGGTCAGGTCGTGTCCACGTGTCCCCTTTTCGCTAGGTCGGGCCAAATCACCTTCATCAATTGCCCTCCACTCCCCGAGCCAGGGGTCTCAACTTGGTGCGGGGAGTTTATGACAAGTCCAGGTGGATTTGGCACGAGGTCTAGGCGGTTTGACGAGCAATTCATTGGTCGGACCAGATCGATCGCTTGGCTCAACCAGGAATAACCCAGGTCGCATCAGGTGTACGCGCGGACGTCAAAACACACGCTAAACCGATTTTAACCTCGGGGGTCGTGCATCCGATTTTCCTAGGAGCCGTTGGATCATGACGATCTCGACCATTGATTCTCGAACACACTGGCTATAAATAGGAGGTAAGGGACTCATTTTCTTTGCCACAAGTCCGCTAATCTTCAATCTGAGGTCGTGCTCGAGTCCTTCAGTTTGATGTCTCTTCAGTTCAGTGTTGTTTCGAGGTCGTCTTCCTTTCTCCGGTCTTTCTTTTGGAGAGTCTTCCCTAGCTTTCCTTTTCGATTTCACGTCTTTCCATTATGTCTAGCTTTATTTTCGATAGCCTTTTCGGTGGGAGCGGTGAGTCCGCTGGAGCCGAGGTAAGTACTTTGGCTCAGGCTGTAGATCTTCGTCCTTCCGAAGAGGTTACTTCGGGTTAGGATGCGGTCCGCGAAGCTCCTGAGGTGGACTCACCCCGGGGGGAGAGAGAGGCCCTTGGTGATGACGGATAGGCTCTTGTCCCTAGTATCCCAGTACAGACTTCCAAACAACTTCGTCTACAATATCCCCTTAGGTAATTTCCCTTGGGAGCATGGTCATGATGAAATCGTGATCTTCGAGGAATAGCTCGTAGCTGGTCTTCGTCTTCCACTTCACCCTTTGACAGTCGAAGTCATAAAACTGTTTAACATCACCATAGACCAGTTGCACCCGAACTCCATCCGTAACGTAGTAGGAACCATCTCCCTTTTCCACGACTACAACCTTCCTCTCAACCTCGACATCTTTTCTTCTATTCTTTTTCTTGTGTTCTGCCCGAGGACATGCAAACTTACTACCTGTCACCACGTCCAATCTTCAAACTCTTGCACGAGCTCCCGAGCAAGGTCTTGGCCTAGAAAAGGTATTATTTTGTGGTCCGTAACACTGAGGGGTGGCCTTTCCCAACCCATTGGAGGGAGCCATCAAAGACCCTGGTTTCCGGTTGGACCTAAAGACAAGGGAGGCACTCCGATCTTGGGCGGAGCTCGGCTTGAAATTCGTAGACTTCGTGATTGAGGAAAAGCTTGTGCAGGCCGGTCTGAGTCCTGGTAGGTCGCTGTTTATTGTATTTCCTTTGTTTTATTTCAAAACTATTTCTGACAGTTCGTTCTTGTTGCAGCTATCATGGACATCCCCATGACCAAACTCTTCGGAAGTATGAAGGAGGGGAAGAAGAAACGAGCTTCAAAAAGAGCTCGCACTGAGTCCCCGCCGGCTACCATCCCAGTGCCCAAGCATCCATCAACCGCCGAGCAACCTCCTATGATAGACTTGGTCGAGGAGGAATCTAGCAAGCTCTCCCCGCTCCGTGCGCCCGTGGAGGCTACGTCTTCGGAGCCCGCCCCGGCAGCTGCTGCTTCTTCAGGCAGTGACAATGTAGCTTGGAGCATTCTGACTCCGAAATATGGCCTCCTCAAGAGCAAAGGCGCAGTGTTTACCGAGGAGGTTGCTGGTACGTTTTCTGACTTATCTTCTTCGATCTTGTATTTATCTTTTCATGGACGGACACTTGTTTTCTTCTCTTGGTAGGTGAACTCTGCCATCCACGCCTTGGCTTATTAGTCCGAGGTGAACATGAAGTGGGCCCTCGTAGCCGAAGAGTCTTCCCACGAGGCCCACACCGAGCTGAACTTAGCCCGCAACGGAAACAACTAACTGAAGAAGGACGCGCGAGCTAAGAAAGGGCTGATCACGTTGCTAATGTCTGAGAAGAAGGAGCTCGCGGAGCGGGAGGTAGTGCTGAAGAGGGAGGTGGAGAACCTCGAGGCTCATGTGAAGGAGTGGATTGAGATACTTCTTCAAGCAGTGGAGGAGGCCAAGGTTAAGGCCGTCGAGGAGTACAAGACTTCGGCGGAGTACCGGAAGGAGATGGTCGAGGTGGGGACAACGAGCTACCGCAAATGTTTTAAACTTAGCAGGTGGCTGACCTGACGCGAGTTCCCCCAGCTCGACCTCAGTGTCATTACTACCTCAAGGATCACAAAGGAAATGGCCATTGAAGCTGCTGAAGATCCAGACTCCGAAGCAGAAAGCGACAGCAACATGTTCGATGACGTTGAGGAGACCAGTGCTGGCGAGAGCAGCATGAAGACAGATCCTCCTGCCAAAGCCTTCGACAAGGGTGAGGAGCCCCGAAGTGATTAGATGCCTCTTCTTTTCCCTTTAATGATGTATATCCCGAGCCTCCGAGCTCGGTTCATAGTGAAAGTTTATCTTTTTTCTTCTTCTTTCTCTTTTTTAACTCAAAACTTTACATCAATGAAATATAAGCATTTTGACTATCTTTGTGCAAAAACTTTCTAAGTGTAAACAACTCCCGCAACTAGCGAACTAAACCACATAGGAGCAAAAATTTGTTAGTGTTGGTTGCCCCGAATTGTCAAGCTAACAAGCTGGACTACGAGTAGGGATAACCGAACTAGATTTTTCTAAGTGTTGGTTACCCTGAACTGTCGAGCTAACGAGCTGGACTCCGAGTAGGGGTAACTTTGCATTATTGTATGCCGAGGTGAGCAGACATTGTAGGGTATATACCCGACCTATCTGCGCGCAAGCTACTCGCTTAGGTGTCGGTCATCCCTTAGTATCGAGCCGTCGGGCCTGATGTCAAATGGGATAACCTGTTGTTATATGCCGAGGTGGGTTAGACGTCGTAGGGTTTGTACCTGAGCTATCTATGCCTTAGGCATGAGAACCAATTTGTCTATGCTGAAGAGGCGATTAGGACTTGTCTGCCTATGCCGAAGAGGTGACTACGACTTGTTTGCCTATGCCAAAGAGGCGACTAGGACTTGTCTGCCTATGCCGAAGAGGCGAGTAGGACTTATCCACCCATGCCAAAGAGGCGACTGGAACTTATCCGCCCATGCTGAAGAGGCGACTAGGACTTATCCGCCCATGCCGAAGAGGCGACTGGGACTTATCGTAGTGCCAAGGTCTTATGCCAGCTCAACATCATGGCCCTTAGGGTTCTGTGAGTGACTAGCAGTCTCTCTCCAGTTTGGTGATCACAAGTAGTATTCTCTTAGGTTGCCAATGTTCCACGCTCGAGGTACTTGCTTCCCTTCCAGAGTCTTGAGCTCGTACGTACCTTCCTCGAATACCCATTTTACTTGGTACGAACCTTCCCAATTTGGTCCGCGCTTACCGACACCAGGCTCATGTACCATAACCTTCCGAAAAACCAGGTCACCGACGCGAAAGTGTCGCTTTTTGACCCAGGCTTTTTAATACCGAGCTACTCTCTGTTGGTAAGTTGTAGTCCGGATGTATGTCAGGTTTCGTACTTCTTCCACCAGGTCTAGGTTGGTATGGAGCTCGTCATCATTCGTCTGCTCGTCCTAGGCCTCCAAGAGTAGTGTAGGCACCTTGATTTCTGTAGGGATCACCGCTTTTGTGTCATAAATGAGATTAAAAGGAGTCTCACCTGTGGCGGTCTTGATGGTAGTCCGGTAGGCCCAGAGTACACTGGGCAGTTCATCTACCCACAATCCTTTGGCTCGAGCTAAGCGAGCTTTCATTCCGCGAAGTTTAGCTTTGTTGGTGACTTCTACTTGCCCATTCGCCTGGGGGTGTGCCACAAAGGTGAAATTTTGTTGAATTCCGATTTCGGCACACCAATTCGGAAATTTTATATTCTCGAACTGCTCCCTGTTATCGGAGATGAGTACCCGAGGTAGCCCGAAGCGACACACTATGTTCTTCCAAAAGAAGTTTTGTATGTTGCGGGTTGTGATTGTTGCTAGAGGTTTAGCTTCCACCCACTTCGTAAAGTAGTCTACTCCTACAACCAGAAACTTCCTCTGTCCTGTCGCTGGCGGGAATGGGCCAAGGATGTCAATTCCCCACTACGCAAAGGGCCACGAGCTAGTGAGGTATTTCAGATCGGTAGTAGGTCGGTGGTGGATTTTAGCGTGCCTCTGAGATTTATCGCACTTCTTGATGAGCTCGAGTGTGTCTGCCTTCATCGTGGGCCAGTAGTAGCCCTGTCGTAACACCTTCTGTGCGAGAGCCCTGCCGCCAAGTGTCCGCCGCACAAGCCTTCATGGGTGTCGCGGAGTACGTACTCGGCATCTAAGGGTCGCAAGCAGCGCAAGTAGGGGAGCGCGAAGGACCTTTTGTACAGATGTCCGTCTATAATGAAGTACTTAGCCGACTGACGCTCTACCCTTCGGGCTGCATTGCGTTCTGCAGTGAGGGTCCCGTGAAGCAGGTAACTCACGAGTGGGTCGATCCAGTTTGATTCTGCTTGTTCTACGGGAGCGACCTCTCCTGCCCCTTGAGAATCCTAGGCTGAGGTAAGTCCTCTATATACACGGTCTGCATGATGTTGCAGCTTGTACGGGCTAATCGGGACAAGGCATTGGCCTCAACGTTCTCAGACCTCGGAATCTGTCTAATGAAGTAAGAAATGAAGCCCCGTAGGATCTCCCTAACTTTGGCCAAGTAAGCAGCCATGGTGGGGTCGCGGGCTTCATACTCGCTGCTGACTTGGTTGACTACGAGCTGAGAATCGCTGCATATGACGATGTGCTTTGCCCTCATCTCTCTGGCTAGGGTGAGCCCGACGACTAATGCTTCGTACTCTGCTTCGTTGTTCGATGTCGCGAACCCGAATCAGAGTGCGTATTACAACTTCACCTCGCTTGGGTCGTACATAATTATTCCTGCACTACTTCCTTGGTGGTTGGACGAGCCGTTGACGTGGAGAATCCAGGGCTCCTCATCCTAGGTTGGATCTATTCTGACCGGGACCGGTGCTGCACTGGTTGATGCTTCCATCGTCTATTCGGGCTCGATCAACTCGAGAGTTGTGGTACTGAATGTGCATTCTGCCACAAAGTCGACCAAGGCTTGGGCTTTGATAGTCGTCCGAGGTTCATACCCGATGTCGTACTCACTCAGTTCGATAGCCCACTTCGTCAATCTACCAGACACCTCGGGTTTGAGTAGGATTTGCCTTAGAGGCTTGTTGGTGAGGACGACGATGGTGTGGGCTTGGAAGTAAGGACGAAGTTTGCGAGCTGCTATGATTAGCGCGTACACTAATTTGTCGATGTCCGGGTACCTGGTTTCTGCATCCTGCAAATCTTTAATAACATAGTAGATGGGTCGTTGGACCCGATCTACTTCCTTGATTAGTACTGAGCTGACCACCTCGTCACTCGCGGAGAGGTACAACTTTAAAATATCCCCTTCCTCGGGTCGGATTAGAACCGGGGTACTAGCTAAGTATCTTTTCAGCTCATCGAGGGCGAGTTGACACTCTACAGTCCACTCGAAGTCTCTACTCTTTTTTACGGCTTTAAAACAGGGTAGGCGGTGATCTGCCGACTTGGACATAAAACGGCTCAGGGTGGATATCCGGTCATTCAGCCTCTGAACCTCTTTTAATTTGCGGGGTGGTCTCATATCTAAGATGGCCTTTATTTTTTCCGGGTTGGTTTCGATGCCACGTCGGTTGACTATGTAGCCCAAAAATTTACCCGGGTTGTCTCATATCTAAGACACACTTGCTGGGATTTAATTTCATATTATATTTTCATAAAATTTGGAAAACACTTTGCAAATCATTTAACAAAAATTTTGAATACTGGGTCTTCACAACCATGTCATCAACATAACACTCGACTTTATTGTCGATTAATGGCTCAAAAATTTTGTTTACAATTCTTTGAAAGGTTTTCCCGGCATTTTTTAATTCGAAGGGCTTGAACTTGTAGCAATACAACCCGAACTCAGTTATAAAGGCCGTCTTTTCTTCATCAGCGGGGTCCATCCTGATCTGGTTGTAACCACAGTAGGCATCCAAGAAGCTCAGCAACTCATGCCCTGAGGTCACGTCCACTAGGCGGTCGATCTTGGGCAGCGAGAAGCATTCTTTTGGGCAGACTCTATTAAGGTCTGTGTAATCGACGCACATGCGCCATTTGTCGTTGGCATTTTTTACTAGAATTTGGTTAGCTACCCAGCTCGGGTAATTGACTTCCCTGATAAAGTCTGCCACTAAGAGCTTTCCGACCTCTTCGTCGACTATCCTCCAGTGTTATGGGGCGAGGTTGCGCTTTTTCTGTCTAACTGGCCTAACTAAGGGATCGATATTTAACTTACGAGTTAGAATATTGGAATCTATTCCAAGCATCTCTGCTGCAAACCAAGCAATTATGTCTAAATTTTGTAGTAAGAAACTTATCAGCTGAGAGCGAAGTGGTTCATCGATCAAAGCGCCGATCTGGAGAATCTTAGCTGGGTCATCAGTTGAGATCGGGATGTGGACCGTCTCCTCTAATGGTGCAGCTCGCTCGTTGGCATACTCCGTTGATCACTCGAGCTCGATGTCAGCCGCTAGTTTGGCTTTCCCCTTGAGGGCGGCTACGTAGCACTTGCGATACTTGAGTTGGTCACCTCGCACAACCCCCACTCCATAATTCGTTGGGAACTTCATTGCCAAATAGTAGGTGGATACTACTGCACGTAGGGCGTGTGTAATGGGCCGACCTACTATGGCATTGTAAGGAAAGAGAGTTGCGACCACCAGAAACGTGTGCTCGAACCTCACGATATTCGGCCACGTGCCGACCTCTACGGGTACTGGAACTCACCCTAGATGTCTGATCTCCTCACCGCTGAAGCCTACCAGGGAAGTATCTATCGGCTTTAGGTCGCTTTTCTGGAGTTGCAACTTGTCGAATGTGTCCTTGAACAATATGTTTGCCGAGCTACCCGAGTACACTAGGATGCGCTTGACTTCGAAGTCGTTGAGCCTCAGCTTTATCACCAAAGCGTCATCGTGAGGATACTAGATCCCGCGCGCATCATCCTCCATGAAGTAAATTGGGTCTTCAAGTCGGGGTCGCTTCGGCGGGTTCTCCTCTTCATTCCCTAGTTCGCGAACTAAGGTTTGTCCGGCTGCTGAAGTACACCCTGCGATGATGGACCCACCAGTAATCATATTGATTTTCCCGCGGACCGGTCTCTCCTCGAGCAACTGTCGTGGCGGCTGCTCGTTCTGTCTATTGCTGGACTCGGGGGCATTCCTTCTCTGGTCCCCCTGTTGATCTGCTTGCCGATCTGCCTGACTTCTTTCTTCTCGTTGTACAAAGTTTTTCAAGTACCCGTGACGGATGAGCTCTTCAATCTCGTCGTAGAGGATTCTACAGTTCTCTGTGCTGTGTCCGTAGTCTCTGTGGAAATGATAGTAGACATTTTGGTTTCTTGTGGCAGGATCCCCCATCAACTTAGGAGGCCACTTGACAAAAGAGGAGTCCTTGATGGCCATTAGGATTTCTCCTCGCTTAGCGTTGAGGGGTGTTTAGTTCGTCCTTTCAACAGGTGGGGTCTTGGAGCGCCGACCTGACTTGCGAGATCGCGAAGGAGATCGGCTCCCAGACTTGTTTCTTCCTCTGTTCGGGGACTTGCTCATTCTTTTCTTGTGCCCGTCATTACTTGCATTGTCATTGTCTTTTTTTCTTTTCTCTGCCGGGTTGTCAGTTTTCTGGTTCATTTCCTCTTCGGTTCTGATGAACTGGTTAGCTAGCTTGAGGAATTCTGTGATGTCTTTAGGTTTATTGGCCACCACATGCCATTTAAACTCTTTATGAGTTATGACTTTCTTGGCTGCCGTTAGTCTTACCGTCGGGTCAAGGTCTGGGAGCTGCAGGCAGGTGTCGTTGAAGATTTTGATGTAGCTTCTAATCGACTCCCCTTCTCTAAACTACGTTGAGGAGGCTCTCTTGCGACATCGGGCATTTCTTGTTGTTGATGAAATGCGAGGTAAACATCTTTGCGAACTGTGCTCAGCTCTTGATCGACCCCGGCACGAGGTTCTGGTACCATGTCCGATCTACTCCCTTGAAAGTGGTGGAGAAAGCCACACACATGCAAGACCCGTCAGCCCCAACTAAGTGCATCTGGGACTGGAAGAAGTCCACATGATCATTAGGATCAAAAGATCCGTCATATTTGCCCAGGGGAGGCATCTTGAAATCTCTAGGCATTGGGGTCGCGAAGAGTTCGGGAGACAGGGGAGACGATTCGGAAAGTAGGGGAGGAGCGGCCTTTGTAGCTACCGAGCTCGGCTCCTCCTAACCTTTAGCCTGTTCTTGTTGGTTCGGTCTCGCGAGCTAGCTATTCTAAGCTGAAGTTCGGCGTGCCTTGCGACGCCTCCATTGCTTCTTCTTTATAGGCTCGGCATTGGTGCTGCTAACCTCGGTATGCTCTGGTATTGTTCTGCCGCGAGGTAACTCCTAGTTCCTCGGGGGATTCTGGGGCTGACTATCATGGATAGAGAGGCCTTGCTTTGAGTTCACACCCAGAACCCCGAACTGGTTACCTGCGAGTGACCCATCTTGCTGCGAACGTCGAGGAAGATTAGCCCTGTTAGGTTGAGTATCCCCGAACCTGTTTTCGAGGTTCCCTTATGAAGCAAGTGGAGTGATTTGACCGTCTCTCCTCACACGAGGTGAGACTTGTCTTCTAGGAGGAACTAGGACTTTGGAAGTCTGTTCGCTTCGGTGGGGAGATCGAGTGATGTCCTGGTTCATGCGAGGTCGGTTCTGGTTCTGCTGGGCCCCTAGGTGCCGAGGTGGAACCGACTGCTAGCTCTGTGGCAGTGGGGGGAACTGCTGAAATTGTTGGACCTGCTGCATTTGGATTTGAATGGCCCGCACACACTGCACCAGGTCATCGAACTGGGACTGTCCAACTCCGGGGGGAACCATAGACGGCTCAGAAATGGTTACGCCTACCATTGAGGGAAGTGGGGTGTTCACCTGTGTGGTGTTTTGTGGCATGGTCAGTGTTGGGACTCCAGCCGCAGTAAGCGGGATGGTGAACTGGCCAATGCACACTAAAGGAAGTTGAGGTTGCCCCCTGGAGACATTCATCTCGCTGCTCTATCTGGCGTGATTGGAAAACACCATCGATTTAGAGTGATGATTGTGAAAGAGGCTTTTTGATCGAGTTCCCATAGACGACGCCTATTGATGTAGCGCGATCTGACTACTCCCTATTGGAGGATGATCTGGTTTCCAGTCAGACAACGAGCTAAGTGAATATGCAGGACAGGATCAGAGAACCCGGGGTGGCTAACCCGGCGATGTCGCTCTGATGCTTAAGTCAATAATCTGATGCGAGCTGAAAAGCTTTGAGAGCTTAGAGAGCTAGAAAGTAGAAAAATCACGTGTACCTTGTGCCATTGGGGTTGGTGTGTTTATATATTGAAGTAGTTGTGGAGTTCACGAAAGAGCTCCGAGATATCCGGGGTGTGGAGATAGAGTTCGTTCTGCTTCCGAAGGAGCAGTATACAGGTAAGGCTTATCGTTCTACTTCCGACCCCGGCGGAGTCGGGGTGAGTCCTTATCGTAATCTCGGAAAAATCAGGATATGTTAGCTCATTTTAAATGGTTTTTACTTTTCACCTCAGATTGATATCCATTAAAATATGCTTCATCAGCATTTGATTTCAAAAAATACCAAACAATTATTTCATATGCAATAAACATCATGTAACATCATTTTTTTAATAAATGCCCGTATAAACAAACACAACTTATGTACCCTTGGTGGGTCCTTCCTTCGTAGTAAATCAGGTCTATGGTGCCGTTCAAAATAGAACCCCATGGACACAATAGCCACATGGTTTGACAAGTACACGTTTTAATTTTGCCTCCCCCATTGTCTATTTAGGAAAAAGAGAAGCAAACAAACTCACATGCTGATAGGTTAATGTTGCTGACGTGGTCAACCCAAAATGGCATATCCCATAATAATTTAATAGATGTATTTGCTTGTGAGTTCTGACGAGGCAGGCCCTCTTTCCACGTGGCTTACACTTTGTGCTCCATCGGCAGATGGAACTTCTGAGATATGGCTATGGCTATTTTCTTTCCGAACTAGTGTAAATATATTTAACTGCCAATATAACCCTTATTGGGGAGAAATTTAAGTCAACTTAATTAATATAAACGGACTCGTAACAATAAGAACAACGCACGCAGATACTAGATAGGCGCTAAACTAACATTAGGGTTCGTAGGTATTGTGGTTGGGCATATTTTCATTATATAGGACATTGACGTTGAATCCAAAGGACGACTAGTGAACTGTTCATGCACATGGCAAACAGTCCCTATTTGTCTCACAGCTCGCTTTTGGCGTCGCAACTCGCAAGGAACAGTGAACAACAGTCCGTTTAATTACATGTCATCCATTCCGGTCCGATTCATGAATATGATACGGCCAGGGTCCATCTCACTTCTCACTTCTCACTACTCAGACTGATCAGTACTCACCACCACTGACCTAAAAGTATAGAACCCAATCCAATTAATACGTTTCTCACGAGGGAGAGCGCTATCTTGTAAAAAGACTAAACAGTGGTGCAACTCGGGCGAGTTGAATCGGATTGAAGGTCAGCTCGGGCCTAATTATTAATTAATCCTAAAGGTGCATATTTGGGGTTCAGGACTGGCCCAAGTCGTGTTTAACCTATGGTGGAATCAAAATTCAGTATTCAATGCACGTTTGGAAAATGACACGTGGGCATGGTGAACAGGGTGCAAGTTTTAGAATGCCCAAAGATCTGGCCAAGGCTTAGGCCCAATCCATATAAAAACTTGGATTGGATCGGGTTGGGCTGCCCAAGTTGCAGCCATACTTGTACAGTTATACTTCCCCTCCCTCGATCAGAGGCTTCCATTATTCCGACCAATGTTTTAAAGAATGACACGAACGGGATTGTTCTGGCCATAGATTTTTGGGTTGATAGTTTAAGTGTCTAGTTCAAATGAATGATCCATTCTGATAAAAAAAATAAAAAAATAATTAAAATAAAAACAGCTAAAAAACTTTGAATGGGTAGACAGTTTGACCACTTGGTCAATGAATCTTTGACTAATTCAATGGTTTTTTGGTCAGAGACCAGATTTGCGGTAAAATAAAACCAATTGTTTAAACAGTTCTCGGGCCAAATGGCTTGACCGTTTGAATCAACATCAATTCAAAAACATTGATTCCAACCATCCTTGTTTTCATTGGCCAATAATTTATACATGTCGATCACTGATACCACTTGGGATTTTCTGCTCACCACGCATGAACAATAGGATATTCGCTTGTGAATTGTGATTGATTACGTAACCACCCCATTACAAATAGAGTCGTGAGCAGCAGATCTCTAAAAAAGATGATTTAGAGAAGAGCCATTTGGTAAGTCTCTTTTAGAAGATCTTTTCACACAAAGATAAATTGAAAAAAAAAAAACAAAAAACTCCATTTAAAGCTTTTTAAAAATAATCCAAACTTTTTATATTTTTTCAGTACTGTGATTTTTTATGGTTAGATATTTTCTCAACCAAACAGAAAAAGATGAAAACACGCACTATCGGCTTCTAAAATATGGACAGCCCACGCAAAAAGACGCGTCAAACGGGACAGACTCAAGTTAAAACTGGATCTACCTGGTTTATCAACTCAAGTTAAAACCGGATCTATCTGGTTTTGATAGTCCGTAAATCCTAAGCCCATTCGAGGTCAGCCCATTTTGTGAAGTCTTCTGTCCCGGCCCAGGTCATGTACGACACTGGGCTGTGGGCTGGAAAACTTTAAAACTTGGGCACCTGTGGCTGCATATGCGGTGCGGCAATCCTTTGCCGTAGCAAAGGGCGGGTGCCGTGCGACTGCGCGCCTTTCTGCGATCCCCAAAAGCGGGTTTGCCGTTGCATGCCACGCAAACGGTTTTAGTTTTATCACGTGCGTCTCAATTCATCGACATCCTGTCTCCCTCCTCTATAATTATAAGTCTGTTGTTTCGGTTTTCTCCATGTCTCTCTGTTTTCCTTTTGAGGTTTGGGGCGGTCCTTTTGATCGACGAGAAAAGGGATACTTTACTGTTCGACATCCTGAATCGATCAATCGATTGGTCTTTTGATTCTCGTAACCCCAGTGTTCGAGCATGCTCGGAATCCCCAGTGATTACTCCACCATTTCAGTTAGTCTCTCGCGATTATTCTTAGTTCGAAAACATTCAAAATTTAAATCGTGTCTGCGCTTCTTAGATCTGCGTTATCTTGTTTTCGATTTGTTTCATTCTTTTGGTCGAATGAGGAGTTGTGAGTTTTGTGTTATTTATTATCTATCTCTGCATGTTTGGATTTTGTGATTTAGTAGACCTTAGGACGAACTAATTTAATGAAGATGCTTATTTGGTTAGATTAAATCTTTGCTGGCATATGATCTGTCGATGAAATTACTTCGTCTAACTATTTGGGTGGTGTTTCCCTGTTGCTTGGTGAGAAAGTTAAGCAGATAGATAATGACCTTTGTTGTTTCTGTTGCTAAGCTGCATAAGTAACGTATTTTAGTTTTTTTTTTTTGGTAAAGGATGTATTTTAATTAATTCCTCAATAAATTTATCTTGGACCCGTTTTCTCATATCCACATAAAAAGTATTTGACTGTAGTGTCCAAATGTTGTGAAGAGTACTGATTTTATGGAGGATGTTGGGATTGCACGTTGCATTTGAATTTCTTGCGAAACAAAATTCAATAACTTTATATGATTAACTGAAATAAATTTAACCCTTAAAAGGTATGTAATACCACCTTTACATGCTTAGGCAGCAAACAAACGTGCAAGGTATTAAGGCATTATCCATCCCCAAGATGCAACCAAATCATAGAGTTAAATCTATGTTTCTTTACAAACACATTTCTTCGTAGAGACAAGGTATTTTCTTTGTTCTCGATGACCAGAAAGTCTTCATAAAACTCAATTTTTGATATAACATATAAGAGGAATTAGACTAAGCAATGGAAGCAGCTGCAAACTGAGGGTTCTATAGGAACATCATCATCATCATCTAAGCCTTGTCCCAACTATAAGGGGTCGAGTACATAAAATCCTGTTTCACCAATATGTTCTGTTCAGTGCCATATCCATTCTTAAATTCTATGGGAGCATATAGAATATATTGTTGTGGGTTTGCGGAACTATATTTAACATATCTGAAACAATTTGTAGTATGAATTCTGAAAGTGAAGAAACACAAACAATAACTAATAGAACGGTTATATTTATAATAATCTTAGTAGAATTGTTATCTGGGGGTGGTGGGTGGTGGGTGGTGGGGGGGGGGGGGTGTTGTGTTTGATGGGAGGAGAGGGGTCTCACAAGAACCCAGTCCAAACACAAACTCTAAATGGTTTTGGGCTTTTAAGGAGTGAGTGTATAACATCTATACAAGGCTTATTTCTTATTATCATTCTTTTCTCCAGCCATTTGGCATGGCTCAGTCAAAGTAGATGCTATGGGTTTGGACAGGCTGGGCTTCTGAGAACTCTGTGGCCTGTCATTGTTGTGGGTAGTGATCTACCCTAAGTTCTCACAAGAACCCAATCCAAACGCAAACTTCCCTAGATGGTTTTGGGCTTTTAAGGAGCGAGTGTATAACATCTATACAAGGCTTATTTCTTATTATCATTATTTTCTCCAGCCATTTGGCATGGCTCAGTCAAAGTAGATGCTATGGGTTTGGACAGGCTGGGCTTCTGGGAACTCTGAGGCCTGTCATTGTTGTGGGTAGTGATCTACCCTAAGTTCTCAATTGTTAAAGTTCCAATTTTTTCCAATTTATCTTTTTATATAGAAAGAGCTGAGTAGAGACATTTGCACACTTCCTAAGATGGTCAGAGAGTAAGATCTGGTTTCTTGAGGTTTCTACTGCAAAAATCCATCAAATTTCAACCCAAACATTCCTTCAGTACTGCTGGTTTTTCAATCCTAGAAGAGGAGGAAAACCTTTTCTTTTCTCAGTGCTTGTATATAGAGATCTAGCAATTATTTTATTTTAATCTAGACTGTTGGCTTTCTGAAATGTGAAAAAGAACAGAAATTGTATAACCCTAACCCTTTGTGGCCTATTAAAAGAATGACTAACAAATAAACACTGGTGCTCCAAGACCTTTTTGAAAAACCAACAGTACACATACTGGATCCACAACAATCAATGTTTCCCCCAACAAAAAGTATCTTTTTTTTTTTGATAAATCCAACAAAAAGTATCCTTGTTCCCATGTTTTACTACACATATGGTGGCATCACTTTCTCCACTTCTAATATGTATGGTGACCATTATCCTTAAAAGGGTCCTATTCTTAGAAACAATTGTAGAGAAGCATGATTAATTTCCCACATTAATCTTTGATACATCAACTTATCTGCACTCTTCCATATATAGTTTCTGTCCTAGGAGATTATTGACTCCCTTTTTTTCTTATATGATAAGACATGCAGTTTTTTTTGGAAAGATAAGTATGAGAATTGTATTACTGAAAGAGGGGGAGAACCTCAAAATTACAGAAAAGGCCCCAATGAGAAAAGGGGGCACCAGTGTGTGTTATACGCAGCATTTACAAAAGTTCATTTTAGTAACAGTCAACCGGGGTAATGATCAATAATTTGATGCTATTGATTACATAAAGGCTGAAACAAGATACCCCCGAATTCCGTTTTTGTAGAACCCCACTTTACTAGTAACCTTTCTGTTTTACTTATCACTGCCTCCACCTGCAGAGCTTTGCCTTTAAAAATGCCATTGTTCCTTTACCCCCACAGCACCCAGCATATAACAAGGGGAGAGAACAACCACAAAATCCTGCTCCTCTTGCTGAGATCACCACCAGGCCATGCAGAGAACAGAGAACAGATGTCACTTGATGGTACCCAACTTTTACCAAAAGGACTTATGAAGTGGGTCAACACCTGGTATGAATATGAACAGTGTAGTAACAAATAGCTAACTGATTCCCATATCTGCCATGGCATCAAATTTCCAATTCTCGATATTTCTTCTTTGTCTAGGATTCCTTATTCCTTATTACCTATTCTTCTTGGTTTTGGTTTTCATAATATCCAATTACAAGAGCATTTATATTGTTAGGTGCCATGTATAAAAATGGGATTCCATGACTCTGTACTTATCACTCCATGGGCCCCTCCAACCTTTTATTTAATCCCTTTAGTGAAGTGCAAGTAGCTTTTGTTGATTCCTTTCCAAGCCGTGCCCCAATACAAGTCTCTTGCCTCTCTAGATCCTAGTCCAAGTTCCTTCTACCATGCTTGGCTGAGATAATATGTTGCTATAAAATTTTTTGTTTTTCCATTGAAGCAGTGTAACCATTTTACTATCTTCGACTTTCTCTATCACTCTCAGCATACTGTCTTCCTGCATTGCCCAGTGAGAGACTTAACTCCCTGTCATCAACCATCCTATTGCCTTCCCGCTAAGAACTTGCATCAGATGTCTGTCATCCAAGTTAGTCTTGTTTTCACCATTTACCTGATTAGTTGGAAAAGACTATACATGGTTCCACTTCTTCCTGCCAAGCTGACGTCCCTTCTTCCTTTTCCTCCATGGCATCTTTCGCTTTTGCATTTGACTTATAGTTTTGTCTTTATCCAATATTGCAAAATATATGCATTTTTCCTCTTTTCTATTTTGCTCCTTTCCCAGGCAAAAAGAGATTTTAAGATCTCCGAATTGAAATATTTATCAGTTTCTTGGCTAAAAAATATGCTTGAATTTTCTTTGGTTGATGACTGCATTGTCTTGTCTCCTATGATGCCTGAATATGGATATTGATAAGGGCACAAATAGGGGAAATGGGTAAATAGCTCTCTTTTTCCTAAGATCCTTGACTCATATGGGTACAATCATCATCCTATTTAATATTTCTTATATCATTCTACAGTGTCAAACTTTTGGAGCAAAGTATCATCTATCAATACTTAGTTACTTATAACTTGCCAATTTAATTAAACGTCTAATATATACAGATTTTTATACTATGATTTGTTTAAAAAAAATCCATTTTATATATGTTAAAAGTGTTAATGCTATAAAGTATACTCTAAAAGTGCCCTTTCGGTGTTGTTGTCATAGGTTACCTCTTATTTCTTGAAAACAATCTCATTCCTTCTTCATTGATAGATGCATACAGATTTTTCATGAAGGTTTTAATGATTTCATCTATTTCTTAAGAGGTATTATAAGTTTATAACTTGGCAATGAAAATTTATTTCATATATTGGCTAATGATATAAGCACATGTCAACTCATTGAATCTTCATTTCAAATTTCAGTCATTCTTCAAAATAGACATGTTTCTAATAGCATGTGTGTTCTTATTGATATTGAGTTTTCCCCTTTTATTTTCTTCTTTGCCATTCTTGGAATGATTGATGTCATATGTGGATCTTAGCCAATATGTTATTATTGATTGAATGTTCTATTTTTTATTTCTTTATTTAATAAGTGTTTTTTATAGTTTAATATAATGGAAACATCACATAATGGCAAATTTAAATGTATCTCCTGGACATGTACCAGGCTAGGAGTTGAGCTATAATATTAAAGGAGAATAATGTCTTCCCCAAGTAAGAGGAGAGATATGGATGTCATGAAGCTGTAAGTTTAAAATTTTGTTTCCATATTCCATTTTGAATGAATTGTTGCATTATTGGTACTGTTTCTATTTCTTGCTGTCCAGTTGACAAGATGAGAACTATTTAGCTTGATGTGTAACTGCAGCTGGTCAGAATTTTGGTTAATGATGTTTTCATTTTATTTTTTATGGTGCTTCTGATCCATTGATCTGATGTTATTCAGGATGATGAGTGATTATACTGTGGAGCCAATCAATGATGGAATTAATGAATTCAATGTTGAATTCCACGGTCCAAAAGAAAGTAAGTTGATTTTCCCTTTGTCTTGCTACTACTACTGTAAACATAAATTTGTCCATTGAAATAAAGGAAAAAAAAATTATAGTTTGTTTAGTGGATGTGTTATCTGCAGTTACTATGTACTAGTTCTGAATTAGGAATGGTGATTAAGCATTTTAGTGGGGAAATGATTCATTGGTGAGTGCATCTCATTAATTTGTTCATCGTTGGCTTAAAATTTGACTAATCTCAATGGATTGAGGATAGCATTAATTCTCAGTTTTGTGCATGTTAATGGTGTGGTCTTAGTTCTGAGTTCTGTGGTTCAAATTAGTAGTTTAATGGTTGCTAGTCGTTAACTTGTTCCATGCTTTCAGATGGGGGTAATTGTTGACTTGTTTAAGTGGAACAAAGGACATATGAAGTGTGATTACCATTGGCTTTAGGAATTTCTACCATTTCTCCTTACATTTAATGAAATCTTTTTTCTTTTATCATTGATTCCAATAAAAATTAAGTGTGAGCAAAATTTCAAATAATTTTTAAGAGTTTTTTTTTTCTTTTTGTTTTTGTGGTACTGGTTTAACAGGCCGAAGATAACTGGGACCAACGTTTGGTAATTGCCTTCTTTTGTTACTGGTTCAAGAGGGATATTTAAGATTGTATGAGTCTTCACTTTCTATTTCTGGGGAAACATAGACTTTATAATTCCCTTTTTTATTAGTTTAGAGATATTTTTTAGCTTAAATTTATCATTTCAGGAAGCTTAAATTTATTATAATTCCAACTTTACTATTTCAGGAAGCTTAAATTTATTAGCTTTAGTAATTTAAGGAGTCCTAGGGGTAGTTGGTGCCATGGTAAAATATTGGTCTAATAAGTGTGAGAATGCAGGTTTAAGTCTGAGAGAAGCTGCTTCATGCTAAAAATGTGGCAGGTTAATATATGATCGGGGATAAGTCCCCTTTATCATCGTTGGAAATGAATTTTCCAACCTGTTTGGTACATAGAGGGTGATGGAAGTATGCCTTGTAGATGGATTGACATCTAGTTAATGAGATTTTATCTCATGCACTTGGGCATGTCCTACATTTTATAAATTGGGAATACTCGTAGTGAAAAGACAAAGAAACTTTATTTATACTTCACAATGATAAAAGTCAACATCCTGGGACGTTTCTGTATATCAAAATATGTACTACATAATATATGATCGGGGATAAGTCCCCTTTATCAGAATGGGAAGTGGCCAAGTAACTCCCCTTTAATAACTGCCTGTAACATTGTTGGTACTGTATGTTGGTTGCAGTATTACCTTGGTATGCTGAACAGGTGCTAAATATCCAGAATGTCAACATCAAAAAATTATGCCACTGGATATGTTGCAAACCATGATAAGCCTTAATTTTGAGGCTGAACGTCTGCATTCTAGATTTGTTTCCACAATATGAAACCATTGAGAGTTGTTCGATTTCAATTTACAAGGCGGCCACAGAACCACTAGGAGTTCAGATTTTTTCTTTTCCGTTCTACTTCTTTAAGATTACGTCTTCAAATGTATTTTATTATTTTGATTTCAAATTAAGCTCATTTTTTATTGATGTGAAGATTCTTTAATTGGTTCCATTGGACTGTGTTGTTTGCACTTTGCAGGCCTTTATGAAGGTGGAGTGTGGAAAGTCCGTGTTGAGTTGCCAGATGCTTATCCTTACAAGTCCCCTTCCATTGGATTTCTAAACAAAATATTCCACCCAAACGTTGATGAGCTGTAAGCATATTTAATGTATTCACACGCAGCCATGACATACAATTATTTAACATATCTTCTTTTGTCAGAATTAACCATCAAGACAAAATTTTAAACTTAAAAATTGGGTAGCTTGGCTTCCTTATCCTGTATTCAAGTGCCAAGGGAATTTAAAAGTCCCCTTATATGTCATTTTACTTTATTGATCTTTCAAACTAAGTACCATCTGCTTTTTTTTTCCAGTGTCATTTCCCTTAATCCCCAAAAGCAAAGTGTTGTTCCATGCTTACAATCTCCTGTTTTATTATGTACTGCAGGTCTGGTTCTGTATGCTTGGATGTTATCAACCAATCTTGGAGTCCAATGTTTGGTAAAAATGCTTTTGAACCATTTTAGGATGCATTTATGTGTTCATTCATCCACAAGCCTATGCTTGTTCACACACACAAGCAGATATAAATAATACATACTGCTCTTCTTTATATGTATTACATGTTACTCCTTTATTGCATTTTGTTATCGAGTTACTCTGGGTTATTCATGATGAGGTTTTCATTATGTTACGATGGTTATTGTGGATGCAGATTTGCTGAATGTCTTTGAGGTCTTCCTTCCACAGCTCTTGCGTTACCCAAATCCTTCAGATCCATTAAATGGGGATGCAGCTTCATTGATGCTCAAGGACCAACAACAATATGAGCACAAAGTGAAAGGTAAGAAATTTTCAAAGTTTATCTTCCTAATTTGTCATCAGGGCAAATTAGTACTTATGGCTCAGTTTGGAAGGAGTACAGATACAAATATGTGGAATGCAAAACCTTGCATTTTGTATTATTTTGTATGCACTGTACATATTTGTATTTGTACTGATTCCAAACTGAGCCTATATAAAACGGGATTTCCTTCTGCTCATCATAAAGAAAGCACTGGTTCTTATTGTGAAAAAACACATGATATTATTCATGGCAACAGAGTACTGTGAGCGATATGCAAAGAGGGAGAACATTACCAACGTTCCCACCGAAGAGAGTAGTGATGATGAGGACATTAGCGATGGGGAATGCGAGTCAAGTGATGATGAAGTTGCAGGGCATGCAGACCCATGAGGAGTATGTATGCTCTTGTTGTCATCACTCATCAGCTTGAACCCACCCATCATTTCCCGTTTATTACCATCCTCCATTTGTAAAACTATATATATTCAATTGTTTATATAAATTTTATTTAGGTAGTTTATAAATGGTAGCATGTGAACATCGTGTAGTTAAATTCAACAAAGCTAAACATGAAAAAACCAACGAGATGATTTAAGTAAATTAAAAGAAAAACATTTATATTTAGTTTCATGTTTTAAATTGAAAACTTCATTCTACCATTTGCCATTCCTTTTTTCACGCTTCTCTCGTTGTTGTCATCCCCTGTTTTATGAGAAATTTTCACGAGTATTATGATCCCTCTTTTGGGTTCTAGTTATTGTGCTATATTGGGCTGTATCGTCCTTTGTGTGTAGGTGTGGGCAAGGTTCAAAATTTCGATACATATTGGGCTGTATTAGTTGATACGTATCGTATCGGGGGCTTCTCGATATGCCCCTCCAGGGGTGTTTCAAGGTCTCAATTGGTTCAAGGGTGGATGAATCTTAAACCGGTCCCTCTGAACAAGATTTGAAAAAACTAAAAAAATAAAAATAAGCTACTGATACTGCCTGATACGCCTCTACTGGCATATCATGTGTATCGGTATGTTGAACTTTGGGTATGGGTAGCCAGATGTCAGCTTAATTGAACAAGATCATAGTTGCTCGTTTGGAGAGTTCACATCTGCTCCCCACAGAATGTGCTCCAAAAATATTCCACACGCACATCTCAGCGTGCATTGAAAACATCTCCCGTACTTGTCGTTGGGAGATGTTCCCAATGCATGCTTAGGATGTGCTGTGGGTCATTTTTGGAGCACTAAACGCAAGTGCTGAACTTGACGAGTCCGCGTTCTGTGAACGGCGATGGGTGAACCCGCCAATGAGAGACGATCATGTTGTCTTTACCAAAACGGGCTAACGTTAACGGGCAGGCGAACATTAATTGGAGTGTGGTTAAATTGGACACAAAACGACAAAAACTAAATTGAAACCCCTTTCAGTTCAAACCCTACCTCTCATTCTCTTTTCTCCTCCACCAAATCCTCTTACCCCACACATCGGCGAGCACACCACACTGGCCATTGTTCATCGGCCATCAGTCGTCATCCATCGACGGTGAGACTCCAGTGCTGATACGTTGTCTGGCATCCTCCTCCTTACAAAGGTATTCATTGTTTTCTATTTTGAACAGATCAATGGCTAGACTCTGATCAGACCTTGTCCAAATAGCCAAAAAGAAATAAGAAGCTTGCTGGTGTTGACCCACCTTCATTCAAGTGAAGAATCCCGCCGATGTAAGGCTTCGATCTGTTGAAAAGAGAAAACAACAAACCGTTTGGAAGAAGAAGAAGAAGAAGAAGAAGAAGAAGAAGAAGAAGAAGAAGAAGAAGAGGAGGAGGAGGCCAGAAAGTGTATCGTCGGAGCTCTTGTTGCTAATGGCCACTGGTTGGGCTCATTGTCCGTTGTGGTATGGTCATCGATGTGTGGATAGGTTCAGTGGAGGAAAAGCAACAAAACTCTACAAAAGGGGAGGGAGAATGAGGAAGGAACGTGAACTTAGGGTTGTCAATGGTATTCGAAAATCCAATTTCGAATTCAATATTCAACATAATCGAATCGAATTCGGATAATTTGAATCGAATTGAAGCACCACTCATATGGCAGCTTTTGCTAAACTCTTCCTTGATGATTCTGACATTTTTGATGATCCAATGTTATATCGAAGCACTGTTGGTGCTCTACAGTATCTGACCATGACTCAACTAGACCTGGCTTTCTCTGTGAACAAGGTGGCCCAATTTATGTCCAAGCCCACGGTTAACCATTGGGATGCTGTCAAGCGTATCCTACGTTACATCAAGCACACCTACACCCTTGGTCTTCATATTCGTCGCTCTCCATCGACTCAACTTCATGGCTATAGTGATTCGTATTGGGCCGGGTTCCTTGATGACCGACGATCTCATGGCAGCTATTGCATTTACTATGGGCCAAATCCCATATCCTGGTCCTCCAAGAAACACTCCACTGTCTTTAGATCCAGTATTGAGGCAGAGTACATGTCTCTCACCATCCTTGCAGCCGAACTGGTTTGGATTCAAATGATCCTTCGTGAAATGGGCTTCTCTCCCACTTCCTCTCTAGTCTTGTGGTGTGACAATATCGGTGCCACCTACCTTGCTTCCGATCCCGTTCAGCGCTCTCACAGCAAGCATGTTGAGCTGGATTATCACTCTGTTCGGGACAAAGTTCAACATCGCCTCCTTGAGATCATATTTCTCTTCACTGTTGATCAAACGGTAGATGTCTTCACCAAGCCTCTGCACGTTCGCCGCTTCTTCTTCCTCTGTGACAAGTTCTCCATGACTACCACGACATCGCTTGAGGGGGCGAGTTAGAACCCCACGTACTCACGTCACCTTTGCATGGATCATCC
Organism: Nelumbo nucifera; assembly: GCF_055504915.1. Taxonomy (NCBI): domain Eukaryota; kingdom Viridiplantae; phylum Streptophyta; class Magnoliopsida; order Proteales; family Nelumbonaceae; genus Nelumbo; species Nelumbo nucifera. Next base: position 12,526,367 of record NC_142652.1, on the reverse strand, counting down.
TATATCCTTGCATGGCCTGTAACTCTTGATAATGGTTATCCTCTAGGGTGATTATCCTCTAGAGTCGTAGTTCATCTCTAACTCTATTTTAGATAGAGTTATCCTAACTATTGTACTTATCCTATAAACTAACAACCTTGTATTTAAACACCTGATCAATCAGTAATACATTTAACTACTCCTAACTAATTATCCTCTTTTACTTGGTATCAGAGCCATGACCGCCAACCCTTCCTCTTTCTCTTCTCCTTTCTCTTCCCCCTTTGACAATCTTGCCAATTTAATTTCCGTCAAGCTAGATAAGCACAACTATCTATTGTGAAAGGCCCAATACCAACCTATGCTTGAAGGACTAGGGTTGTTCGGCTATCTAGATGGCTCTTCCTAATGTCCCCCGTAGTTCCTCAATGATACGATAGACACCGCAGGCGTCAAAACCGTGAACCCAGTGTTCACCTCATGACAGATCCAAGACAAGCTTTTGCTTAGCTGGTTACTCGTGACTCTCACTAAAGGAGCTCTTGCTCAGGTAGTTGGCTGCAGAACCATTCATGATGCATGGATAACCCTGACTTGTATATATGCCTCTCCCTCACGAGCCAAGATCATGCAACTTAAAAATGACCTTCATCATCTCCACAAAGGCTCCAAGTCAATGACTGACTATCTCCAACAGGTCAATACACGGATGCACTTGAAGTTGCCGGCCAAGGTCTCTTGTCCGATGACATCATCCTTCACACCATGGGAGGTCTGGGACCAGACTATGATCCACTTGTCACCACCATCACCACCAAACACGATCCTCTTTCTCTCGAAGAGCTTCATAGTCTCCTCTATCAGTTTGAGCTCCGCCTCAACCGCCAACACTCTACTATCACTAACTCTCAACTCTCTGCCAACTCAGTTGTTCATAAACCAAGAGCTCTCCAACCCAACTCTCACTGGGGTGGTCGTGGTGGCAACCCCTCTCCATGTGGTGGCAGAGGTAAGGGTCGTTACAACAACACCACTTCATCTCAACCGAAGGTCACTTGCCATGTTTGCGGCAAGGTTGGCCATTCGGCTCTCTTGCTTCCACCGCTTCGATCTCAGCTTTCAGGCATCCGGAAGTACTCCACCATCGAAGGCTTTTGTTGCCTCCAATACCCCAGAATCATCTGATGGCAATTGGTACCCTGACACCGGTGCCATGAATCACCTTACAGCCGATCTTGGCAATCTCTCTCTTCGGTCTAATTACAACAGCAATGACAAGATAGTCGTAGGTAATGGGACAGGTTTGGACATCAAACACATTGGACAGAATTCTCTTCATACCTCTTCCCGTATATTTGTTCGTCAGTTTTGCCAAGACAATAATGTTCTATTTGAATTTGATGATTCTGGTTTTGTTGTGAAGGACAAAATTCGGGGGACACCAATCCTTTTCAGGTCGATTAAAGATGGCCTCTATCAGCTCTCTGTTTCTTTCCGTAGCTCAAATAAAGGACTTGTGGCCATTCTCGGGGTTCGTATTACTGTTGACGGCTGGCATCGATGTCTCGGGCATCCTCAACACCGTGTAGTTCAGCAGATTGTTCAGCAGCACCACCTATCAGTTGACTCCAAGTCTGTCTTAGAAGTTTGCTCTTCTTGCATTCGTAGAAAGTCTCATCGTCTCCCTTATCCACCTTCATCAATTAGTGTGTCTGCTCCTTTAGATGTTGTCTGTTTTGACTTATGGGGGCCTTATCCTGTGCCCTCCAATAATGGTCACTGTTACTACATTGAGTTTACGGATGCTTTTACTAGATTTACTTGGATTTTTCCTTTGCATACGAAATCTGAAGCATTGTATACTTTTATTCGTTTCCTGACCATGATTGAAAAACAACTGAATAGGCCTATCAAAATCTTACACACCGATGAAGGGAGTGAATACTGCCACTTCCATACTTACTTACAGGAACACGATATTGTCCACCACTATAGCTGTCCACACACTCACGCTCAAAATGGTGTCGCCGAGCGTAAACACCACCACATTGTTGATACCGGTCTGACACTCCTCGACAATGCCAAGCTTTCTTGCCAGTTCTGGAGTGAAGCCTTTGCCACATCGGTTTTCTTAATCAACCGCTTACTGACCCTGCTTCTTGGCCACAAGTCTCCGTACGAGCTACTCTTTGGACATCCCCCGAATTACTGCCGCTTCCGAGTTTTTGGTTGTGACTGTTACCCCAACCTGCATCCCTACAACCGCAACAAGTTTGATTTCCGTACTCTTCGCTGCACTTTCCTCGGCTATAGCTCTCGTCATAAGGGTTATCTTTGCCTGCACAAACCTTCTGGTCGTCTCTACATTTCTGATAATGTTATCTTCGATGAGACATCTTTTTCTTACAGCGATGGTTCATCCCCACGTAGCACGACTTCATGCTCCCAAGACATGCTCTCCCTATTGGGCCCGCCACCAGTTCTGGCCCCGTGCCATCAGCTACCTATTATTGCCGTCCCGATCACCTCTCCACCTGTTGTAGTCTCCTCACTAGCCCATTCGCCTTCTCCCATGGCCCACTCTCCTGTGGACTCCCTCGAGTCTTCCATGATGTAGTCCAGCAGCACTGCCGCTCCTCTTCCACTTCCGGGTTCGGATCCGGCGACGTCCTCCACCTCCGCTACTATTCCTACTCATGGAATGCAGACCCACTCCAAATGTGGGGTCTTCAAACCGAATCCCAAGTATGCTCTCACTACGGTCACCATTGACATTGAGCCCACTTCCTTCACTCAAGCTGCGCGTGATCCAAAGTGGCGTGATGCCATGAATATCGAGTTCTCTGCGCTGGTCCAAAACCAAACCTGGTCCCTCATTCCTCTACCACAAGACAAAAATATTGTGGGATGTCATTGGGTATTCAAGATTAAGCGCCGCACTGATGATACCATTAAACGCTACAAAGCGCGTCTCGTTGCCAAAGGATATCACCAGCAAGAGGGGATTGACTTTTCGGATACTTTCAGCCCAGTTGTTAAACCTTGCACAATCAGGATGGTTCTCTCCATCGCCACGTCCAAGTCCTGGTTTATCCGTCAATTGGACGTCAATAACGCTTTCCTTCATGGCTACTTAATCGAGGAAGTCTACATGAGTCAGCCACCCGGTTTTCAGCATCCGTCCTACCCCGATCATGTCTGCCGACTACATCGCTCTCTCTATAGTTTATGGGAGGCTCCACGAGCTTGGTTCACTCGGCTGCACAGTTTTTTAGTTAGTCATGACTTATTGAGTCCAGCTGATGCCTCACTGTTCATTCATCACACTCCTCGTGACATTACTTTGGTGCTCGTTTATGTTGATGATATCATCATTACTGGTTCTAGCCCCGCTCTTGTTGATCAGTTCATTCAGGCCCTTGCTTCTGAGTTCTCCGTACGAGACCTTGGGCCTTTGCATTTCTTTCTTGGGCTTGAACCTTAGCCCACCGCCGGTGGCATGGTTCTCTCTCAGTCCAAGTATGCCTTGGACCTTCTTCATCGCACTTACATGACAAATGCTAAACCGTGCACCGCCCCTATGGCGGATTTTGTTAAACTCTTCCTTGATGATTCTGACATCTTTGATGATCCAACGTTATATCGAAGCACTGTTGGTGCTCTACAGTATCTGACTGTGACTCAACCGGACCTGGCTTTCTCTGTGAACAAGGTGGCCCAATTTTTGTCCAAGCCCACGGTTAACCATTGGGTTGTTGTCAAGCGTATCCTATGTTACACCAAGCACACCTACACCCTTGGTCTTCATATTTGTCGCACTCCATCGACTCAACTTCATGGCTATAGTGATTCGGATTGGGTCGGGTCCCTTGATGACCGATGGTCTCATGGCGGCTATTGCATTTACTATGGGCCAAATCTCATATCCTAGTCCTCCAAGAAACACTCCACTATCTCTAGATCCAGCACTGGGGCAGAGTACAGGTCTCTCGCCATCCTTGCAGCCGAACTGGTCTGGATTCAAATGCTCCTTCATGAAATGGGCTTCTCTCCCACTTCCTCTCCGCTCTTGTGGTGTGACAATATCGCTGCCACGTACCTTGCTTCCAATCCCGTTCAGCACTCTCGCAGTAAGCATGTTGAGCTGGATTATCACTTTGTTCGGGACAAAGTTCAACGTCGCCTCCTTGAGATCAAATTTCTCTTCACTGTTGATCAAACGGTAAATGTCTTCACCAAGCCTCTACACGTTCGCCGCTTCTCCTTCCTCCGTGACAAGCTCTCCATGACTTCCACGACATTGCTTGAGGGGGTGAGTTAGAACCCCACGTACTCAAGTGATTCATTTATGCAAAGTCCATAGACTCCAACAAGAAGGTATGGGGCTTAATGAGTGGATACCACATTTTAGCCCATATAGGCTTAATGGGATCCTATTAGGTCAAAATATAAAGGCTCCTAGGTTATGGTTCCCAATATGTTAAATCATCTAGCCGCCCTCTTGCTCTACCCCATTAGAGTCAAAGAGTTGAGAAAACCTAAGAAAGAAGGAAGATTTAACTAAGGAAAACCACACCAGTCGACCAATCTTGATTCATCACTTATTCCGCAAGGGTTTGTCTGCTACGATGGATACAAGTATTTATATTCAACCTCCTTGATAACTGCTGCATGATATACTTGGGGTGCAACATGGCTTCTTGTTCTTCGTGTATTGTATTGGTATGTTACTACAAGATTAGGATTTGATTGCTCCCCCCCAGTTTCAGTTATTATAACAAGTGGTATCAGAGCCTTATATCATGTTGGGTTATTAGGATTGCCTTATGTTGTTGTTTTTCCTTTTCTGGATCGATTTATTTGCGGTTGCGTCTCGATTGAGGTAGCACAGTCGTTCGGCTATGCGTTCTTGCCGAACAGCCATGAAGCAAGGCTGTTTTGACCAAAAAAAAGGGAATACATTGTGATGATTCAATGCGGTTTTAGTCGAACAAAAAAAAATGCATTGTGATGATTCAATGCGGTTTCAGTTGATCAAAAAAAAAAGGGGAAACACATCAGTATTGCGATGCGTCTTTGGAACCCAAAAAAAAAAAAAAAAAAAACAACGCATCAGTGTTGCGATGCGTCTCTGGAACCCAAAAATTTTCGCATTAGTGATTCGATGCATCTTCAGACCCGACTCAAAAAAAAATTTGGATCGTGATTTGCATGCACGTAAGTACTTTGCATGCGTTCATTTTCTCTCCTTTGCATGGAAGTAACCTTGAACCTTTTTTCTTTCTTTTGACTTTGTCATGCATGCGATGAATACAGTTTTGGATGAATACTTTTTTTCTTCTTTTCAAATTAAATTGATTAAAGCAACATGTTACCAAAGTAGCCTCTGCAGTGTAAAATTGATTTGATTTGAAATATAAAGATTTTGTGTGTTCATTGTCCATGCGGACATTGATCAGCCCAAAGGAAGGTTGATGTTTGGCCAGGCAATGAACACACATGCGACGATGAATATTGATAATGTAAAGCTATTATCCATGTGAATAGTAGTCGGTCCAAAGAAAGGCTATTGTTTGACAGGATTTATTATCAATGTTTGATTGTGATGGGTATCTTGCCTTTGCGATTTATATTATTATTGATTATATGTTGTTTTTGTTCTCTGTTCAGTTTCAACAACTGCAAATAATGTTTTTGCTCAAATTAGTGTCATTCCCATGTTGAATGGTACAAACTTTAAGATCTGGAAAGAGAATGTGGAAATCGTTCTCGGCTACATGGATTTAGACCTTGCGTTAAGGACGGAGTGACCCATCCCGGTTGAAGATAATTCCAATGAGGCCAAAGTTGAGAAATGGATTTAGGGGCTCTATTTCTGAGAGCAATAATGCTAAGGAATCCGTTGGGGCGATACAACAGTATTTCGCCAAAAATGAGAAAGCGGAAACTAGCAACCTTTTGGCTACTCTAATTTCTATGAGGTACAAGGGAAAAGGAAATATAAGGGAGTACATACTGGAAATGTCGAATCTTGCAGGTAAACTAAAGGCACTAAAGTTAGAGATAAATGATGATTTGCTCATGCATTTAGTTCTCATTTCTCTTCCTACACAATTCAGCCAATTTAAGGTGAATTATAATACTCAAAAGGAGAAATTGACTCTTAATGAGCTCATTTCTCAATGTGTGCAAGAAGAAGAAAGAATCCAGAGAGAAAAGACGGAAAGTGCTTACTTAACATCAACCTCTCATAATAATAAAAAGAAGAGGACTAAGGATACTGCAAATGGAACACCCACGCAGAAAAAGGCGAAGAAGCAAGGTGATGGATTCACCTGTTTTTTCTGCAAGAAAGAATGACACATGAAGAAAGAGTGTCCCAAATACGCCGCCTGGCACATAAAGAAGGGTACGTCTCTCACTTTAGTTTGTTTTGAGGCTAATTTAGCTTCTGTACCTATAGACACTTGGTGGATAGATTCTGGCGCTACTACTCACATAAGTGTGTCTATGCAGGGTTGCATCTGGAGCCGACTGCCAACTGATGCTGAAAGATTCATCTATGTAGGCGATGGCAATAAAGTTCCTGTGGAAGCTATAGGACATTTTAGATTGATTTTAAAAACTGGTTGTTATTTGAATTTAGTTGAGACGTTTGTAGCTTCGTCATTTAAATGGAACTTAATTTCTATTTCCCATTTGAACAAATCTGGTTACTTTTGTGGTTTTGGAAATAATAAAATTAGTATTTCTCTAAATTCAAATGTTATTGGTACCGGTATTTTAATTGATCATCTTTATATGTTAGAAATTATTGCTTCCCACAATGCAATCCTGCATGCAAGTACTAAAGGTGCAAAGCGTAAATTAACTGAGAATTCTGCTTCCTTATGGCATAAGCGCTTAGGCCACATCTCTAAACAGAGAATTCAGAGGCTTGTGTCGGACGGAATTCTTGATTCCCTTAATTTAACGGACTTCCAAGTTTATATTGAGTGTATTAAGGGAAAATTAACGAACACAAAGAAAATAGGTGCCAATAGATGTACGGAAGTCTTAGAACTTATACGTACGGACATCTATGGGTCATTCTCTACGCCTGCATGAAATGACCAGCAGTACTTCATTGCGTTCATAGATGACTATTCACGGTATGGGTACCTATACTTAATAAGTGAAGTCTCAATCCCTGGACGTTTTCAAGTCTTATAAAGCTGAAGTTGAACTTCAACTTGGTAAGAAAATTAAAACCGTCAAATCTGAGCGTGGCAGGGAATACTATGGCAGATATGATGGATCAGGAGAGCAACGCCCTGGACCCTTTGCTAACTTCCTAAAGGAATGCGGTATCGTTCCACAGTACACCATGCCGGGTACACCCAGCATGAATGGTGTTGCTGAAAGACGGAACATGACACTTAAGGACATGGTAAGAAGCATGATTAGTCATTATTCTTTACTTTAATCACTTTGGGGAAAAGCAATAAAAACTACAGTGTATATCCTTAACAGAGTACCCAGCAAAGCAGTAACTAAAACCCCATATGAGTTGTGGACTGGGAAAAAGCCTATCATAAGGCACCTACACATTTGGGGATGTCCAGTTGAAGCGAGGCCTTATAGGCCCAATGAAAGGAAATTGAACTCTAGGATAGTTAGTTGCTACTTTGTTAGATACGCGAAACGTTCTCGAGGGTTCAAGTTCTATGATCCCACTACCCGCTCCTTCTTTGAGATGGGAAATGCGAGATATCTTGAAGATGTTGAGTTTGGAGGGGAAGAATTAAGGAACGTCTTTTTTGACAAAATAGTTGTCATGCAAGAAGAGAAACTCATTTTTCTTTTTGATATTATTATCGACAGTGATCAGACAACAATTCCTGACACTGTTCATGAAGCAATTCCGGTTCAAGACAACAATGAAGTTCCTTCCATAGAGCAAACTCAACAACCTCAAGAAGTGCCATTAAGGAGATCCAACAGACAAAGGAGAAGTGCGATTCCAAATGATTATATCGTGTTCCTCCTGGAGCAGGAAGACTCTGTAGGCTTAGCGGAAGATGATCCAATCAACCTTCGCGAAGCTCTTCGAAGCTCCAACTCTCAACACTGGATCGATGCCATGCAAGAAAAAATGAAATCCATGAAAGACAATGACGTTTGGGATCTTGTCGAGTTGCCTGAAGGCTCGAAACCCATTGGTTGCAAATGGATATTCAAAACCAAAAGGGATTCAATAGGCAATGTCGAAAGATATAAGGCTCGTCTAGTCGCCAAAGGTTTCACTCAAAGGGAAGGCAATGATTATAAAGAGACATTTTCTCCGGTTTCTTCGAAGGACTCCTTTAGGACAATAATGACACTTGTAGCTCATTTTGATTTAGAGCTACATCAGATGGATGTAAAGACAACGTTTCTCAATGGAGACATTGATGAAATGATTTATATGGTTCAGCCAGAAAATTTTGAATCCAAAGATTCAAAGTCTATGCTCTGCAAATTAAAGAAATCCATTTATGGTTTCAAACATGCTTCTCGTCGATGGTATCGCAAATTTCATCAAGTGATTACCTCATATGGTTTTGAGGTAAATGTGGTTGATGACTGTGTATACCACAAGTTCAGTGGGAGCAGGTTTATCTTCCTAGTACTATATGTCGATGACATACAACTAGCGAGTAACGATATAGGCTTGCTGCACGAAACCAAGAAATTTCTCGATAAGAATTTTGAGATGAAAGATCTTGGGGACGCCTCTTTTGTGCTACACTTACAAATACTACGAGATCGCTCTTGAGGCATTCTTGGATTATCGCAAAAGGGCTATATCAAAAAGGTGTTAAGCAGATTCGGCATGAAAAGTTGTTCGGCGGGTGATACGCCTGTGGCTAAAGAAAACAAGTTCAGTCTCAGTCAGTGCCCCAAAACAGACCTTGAAATAAAGGAGATGCAAAAGGTTCCCTATGTCTCGGCTGTAGGAAGCCTGATGTATGCTCAAGTTTGTACCCGTCCCGATATAGCATTTATAGTGGGACTATTGGGCAGATATTTAAGTAACCCAAGACTGGATCATTGGAGAGCAGCCAAACGGCTCATGCGGTATTTATAGAGAACAAAGGACTTCATGTTAATCTACAGGAAATCGGACAGTTTGGAGATCATTGGGTATTCCGATTCTGATTTTGCGGGATGCCAAGACAGCAAACTATCCACTTCGGGCTATGTTTTCATGTTAGTTGGAGGAGCTATATCTTGGAAAAGTGCCAAACAGACACCCATAGCCCCTTCAACTATGGCAGCAGAGTTCATAGCCTGCTTTGAGGCATCCGATCATGGGATATGGCTGCGTAACTTTGTCACGGGGCTGCGAGTGGTTAACGGCGTTGAAAGGCCATTGAAGTTATTGTGTGACAATAAATCTGTAGTTCTATATTCCAACAACAACAGAAGTTCTGTGAAGTTGAAACATATTGATATCAAGTTTCTATCTGTTAAGGAAAGAGTTCAGAGTGATCAGATTTGCATAGAGCATATAGGGACAAACTCCATGATAGCGGATCCGTTGACCAAGGGATTGCCACCTAAGGTCTTTCATGAGCACACTGCTTGTATGGGTATAGGCATGTTTTATGATACCTTGGTTTAGTGGGAGTTTTTTTTTTCTTTTGCTTCTGGATGTACTATGGATTAAGGCATGTTTTGCATGTCTACATTTACACATAACAAAGTTTATGACTCTTTCCATCATCTACATCTCTGAATATGTTTGTGATTTTTGATTGATCTCTCTAAAGAATAAAGTAGAACCAGTTGGAAATAGGCATGTTTTGAGATCACATTGCATGTAATTTTCATGCCACTCATCCATACTTGATTTATGTCATTAAATGCATTGATATGGTGAGCATGAAAGGCTTAGTCACGCATGTATGTGGCGAAAGCCATCATGGTCTCATATTAGTACAGGAGATGGACCAGATTGAAACTAAGGAAAAGTCTAAAGAAATTAGCATAAGTAGTGTACACATAAAGAATTCCTTCAATATAAGTGTTTCAGTTCTCATATGTAGCCCAAGTGGGAGATTGTTAGGTTTTAATCTCTGTTAAGTGGGCTTACATATTCAGTGAAACAATTGCATTGATGGGCTATTTTGTAAATGGGCTAAATCAAGTGATTCATTTATGCAAAGCCCGTAGATTTCAACAAGAAGGTATGGGGCTTAATGAGTGGATACCACATTTTCGCCCATATAGGCTTAATGGGATCCTATTACGTCAAAATATAAAGGCTCCTAAGTTATGGTTCCCAATATGTTAAATCATCTAGCCGCCCTTTTGCTCTACCCCCATTAGAGTCAAAGATCTAAGAAAACCTAAGAAAAAATGAAGATTTAACTGAGGAAAACCACACCAGTCGGCCAAGCTTGATTCATCACTTATTCCGCAAGGATTTGCCTGCTACGATGGATACAGGTATTTATATTCAACCTCCTTGATAACTGCAGCATGATATACTTGGGGTGCAACATGGCTTCTTGTTCTTCATGTGTTGTATTGGTATGCTACTGCAAGATTAGGATTTGATTGCTCCCCCTCAGTTTCAGTTATTATAACACTTCAGTCCAAAAAGGTAGAAAATGGATCTTAGATTTCCTTCCAATTGGAGGAGGGGAGGTGTTTAAAATTTAATATCTCAAGGTTCTGTCTAAATTTTCCAGCATTTTTTGCATCCCTTGTACCAGAATCGGCTTGGCAAGAAATATTCAGGAATTGAAACCGAATCAGACCCGTTAGAGTCTTTAATTTTAGACTCATAACTTAATTGATCGGTTCTGAAAATATTATACATATTTGAATCGGGTCTGGAGTTAGTTTGGAATGGGTAAAATCAATTTTAAAGTAATGATAGTCGGGACAATATATCAAAAACCGAAACTGATTCATTGGTATCACATTTTGGAACCAGAACTAACCTAATCGATTCAGGTCCATTGTGTTTGCTGGGTCGAACCTGATCCATTGACATCCAAGTAAAGAGTCTACAAATTTAAGATATATAAAATGAATGAATGAGATGAAGTTTTTCATGGCCTTAGACAAGGCTGGATGGGCATTATGGTAATTTTATTGGACGTCCTAAAGGTGGATGCCGTGATGTCGTCCTGAGGAGATATTTAAACGAAGACTAAAACCCTTCCAGATTTCAAGTCATTGGTTACTTTGAGGGTGTCCATAAAAAGTAAGGGCCCGTTTGGTTTACAATTGGAATTGGAATGATCTTTTCCCTGGACCCATTTGGTTCAGTTTGAAATCTGAATCGAAAACAGAATTGGATGGAATGGATTTTCATTGGGGAAGGGAATGACCATCGAAATGTCATTCCACCAAGAATAAGGAGGAGGTTCCAGTTCCACCCAACTAAATAATTAGAATCAGAGAATGGTCCCTAAGAGTTGCCCTGATTGGCTGGGAGGTATGTTTTCAACTTACTACTAAATTGACACTAGTTTATATGACGAAAACTGATTAATTGTTGTACCAACAACATAGAAGGCTTCCAGACTGTTCCATAGCTTCTACAAACACATTGATTAATTGTTATGTGGCAGGAATGGGGATTTCATTCCCAAGGAATGGATAGGGAATGGCCATTTTATCAAATATCATTCCCACAAGAATAGGAATGGAACTCTGAATTTGCTCAATCAAACAATTCGAATTGGAACAGCCCATTCTGATTCCGTTAAATACCCTTAACCAAACATCTGTCACATTGTTTTATGTATTTGTTATAGTTTCCATTTATTAAATAAATGTTTATATTTGATTTATCTTCAAAACTGAGAAAAATAATTGATAAACGCTTATCCACATAAATCAAATAAAAAATACTACTTTGACAATGACATGACAACTTTCTAATAAATACCTATCATCAAACGTACACGGAACTAAATTCAGGCGTCATATTGGACCATCCATCAGTCACAACCCATAAACTTAATAAAATAGGTGGTTTGAGCGGGTTGAATCGAAAAGATTTAAATCGTTTAAAACGAAGAATGGGAATTTGAGTAAAGTAGGTAAGAAATCGTTGTCACGATTGGCTTAAATTCATTGAATCATTTTTGTTTTATGAACACAATAGATGTTCCCGGTATTTTAGTTTATGTAAAACTCGCGGGTGATGAGAAGCTATATTCTCACATACGCAGCCATTAAAGTGAAATTCGGCACCCCTCTGAAAATGGAGGTAAGGGATAAAATATTCAAACCTGCGTCGCGCGTAAGTGGGACTCTGCTCTGTGCCTCTGTCCCCCGGAGTGAAGATAGAATAGAAGTAATTCTATTTCCAAATGGTTGAAGCTGTTGGAGGCATCTTGCTAACACAAACTAATCTATTGGTATTAGAATTAGACCACAAATCACATTCTTAATTTTCAAATGTAAGACCAATTACAACAAATCCAATGTTCCCATCAATTTATTCTATGAGTAGATATAAAACTTTCAAGTTGAAGCTTTTAGACAAGAAAATGAGATTACAAATGCAAACCCAGAAAGATCAGGGAAGTTTTATTTTATGGATTTTATTTGCTAATACAGAAGAAGAGAAGAAACATTGCGAAGCCTAACCACTGGTTAGTCTTTAATCATTCAACGGGTAGAAACAGTTGATGATCCATCCTCCATCAACACAAATAATTTGTCCAGTGATGTATGAAGCAGCCGGTAGGCAAAGGAATGTGACTAGTGGTGAAATGTCATCAGGCTCTGCAATCCGCTGAAGAGGAATTCTGGAGAGCACATCTGCGAATGTTTTGTTATTTTCAAGAACCTGAAGAAATAGTTAATGTAAAAGCATTAGGATTTATGAACTATTTATTTATAAACACACTATTTTAGTATTTTTTTTTAACTCACTAGATGCAAAATTAGGTTCTGAATTGCACATGAGATCCTGAATGAGAAAAAGAAAAGAAAAACAGAGGCGAATCTTACTTTATCCACCAAGGAGATTGTCATACGTTCATCCGCAGAGCTACTAGGCTGAAAATCGTCTTTTACCCATTTTCCCAGCATGGATGTTCTGGTAATCCCAGGTGCAATGCAATTTACCCTTATATTGTCTTTCGCCCATTCACATGCCAAATACTTGGTGGTCTGATTCAATGCAGCTGATGGTGCACAGAAATTATGAATTGTATTATTGTGAACATTTTGCTTTTCAAATTCTGAGAAGTAAAAGCTGCAGAACTATTGACAAGGTTCTAATTTTCTGGAAGAACTAGGCACCTTTAGTAGCTGAATAAAGACTGCTTGATTTAATAACTGTCTCACCGGTGACAGAGGAGATGAAGATGATGCTTCCCTGACCTGAATTTTTTAAAAGGGGATATGCCAGTTGGCAGAAATTATAAGCAGATTCGAAGTTGGTAGTCATCGCCACGGAGAAATCTTCTGCAGTCTGCTCCACGGTTGGCTTGCCAATGTTTACTCCTACATTGTTTACCTGGGACAGAGCAGCCTGGCATTAAACCGCATTCTTGTATGGAAGAAAACTGTTGTTGGTTAATGAAGCTAAAGTCTGAAATTGATTAAGCAAGGAAGATATAAAACTGAAAGACAAAGCTAGAAATGGAGAAGAAGATGTTGCAAGGAGGACAGGACAACAGAAAAGGGTGGGTCAAAATAGATTGAGATGAGATAGAAACCATACATCTTTCGAAATCCAGTGAAATTATACAAGAAGACGACTATACTCACTAAGATGTTAAGCTTCCCTTTGAACAGTGAGGAAACTTCCTCCATGAGCTTTTCCCGCTGAAGTTGAACTGATACATCGCAGACTGAGCCAGTGACTTGGAGACCCGATTTACTCCACTCGATTAAGGCCTGGTTGAGATCAGTTTCATTCCGACAACAAGTATGTACAGATGCTCCAAAGCGAGTAAGGTCTTCCACGATTGAACGCCTGAAAAGATGATGAAAAACACATGCCGCCGTTACATAAATTCACAGAGTGAGTCGTGAACAAACTATTAGAGAGAGATCTAGAGAGAGACCCAATTCCTCGGGTTCCTCCGGTGACGAGTGCTGTCATTCCTTGGAGAGACCATCTCATCCTCCTCAACTCTTCGGCCAAAGAAGCCATCTCGCCTCCCGGTCACGATTCTGTTCTGCCTTGCGAGCCTTTACTGATCTTACATATATATATATATATATATATATTAAGGGATGCCCTATCGCTATTTAGAATTCACTGTAAATTAACTGTTCATTACTGTATAGCGAATGATTGTTTATCCGTCAGAGCCGTCGACGGCTTCAGTGAATCGAGAGCAACGCCGTTTATTGCTGCCCGTTGCCCGGAAGTATGTACAGAGGCTCCAAAGCGAGTAAGGTCTTCCACGATTGAACGCCTGAAAAGATGATGAAAAACACATGCCGCCGTTACATAAATTCACAGAGTGAGTCGTGAACAAACTATTAGAGAGAGATCTAGAGAGAGACCCAATTCCTCGGGTTCCTCCGGTGACGAGTGCTGTCATTCCTTGGAGAGACCATCTCATCCTCCTCAACTCTTCGGCCAAAGAAGCCATCTCGCCTCCCGGTCACGATTCTGTTCTGCCTTGCGAGCCTTTACTGATCTTACATATATATATATATATATATATATATATATTAAGGGATGCCCTATCGCTATTTAGAATTCACTGTAAATTAACTGTTCATTACTGTATAGCGAATGATTGTTTATCCGTCAGAGCCGTCGACGGCTTCAGTGAATCGAGAGCAACGCCGTTTGTTGCTGCCCGTTGCCCGGAAGTGCTTGCGGTTGCGTTGCGTGTCCCGTTGGCTGCTGCTGGCACTTTCGTCATTTTCCACGCTTTGGCGAGACCTACTTACTTGAGGAAGATAGAACTCGCAACACAGAAACATTATTCTCCCTCCTCAATCGGTCAATCCTCACTCGAGTCTTGATGATGGGATTAGAGAGTGATGGGCCCCGTTAGGAGACAAAGAACGTCGTTTTGTTTGAATAAACAGTCTTCAGATCAGTAATCGGGTCAGGTTCAAAATATCAACATGTCCGATACGCCCCCTGCACCCCTCGAACAGTCGTTCTCGTTCTCCCAAAGTATCAATTATATAACAGGCATTGGATTCAATCTTCAAATTGAAGAAATGATCATTCCAGCTGACCATATAAACCTGATGCTCACCATCGTTGATACTACCGCTTATCATGTCCCATACTCCCATATACCATCGAAGGATTATGTCCTTTCAACGACTCAAACTTCTCAGGACCGAAGAACCTGTTGGATTGGAGTGGCCTATGGCCCTCATTGATTTAGCTTTGGTGTACAATGTGATTCACAATATCACTTTTCTTTTATTTTATTATATTATATTTTATTTTTATATAAATAAAATGTTTTTTTAAATAAGCCTTTTATACATTTTCACATGTATACATTTATTGGGTTAAGTTTATCGACGTTAGGAATAGAGTACTTGGCAAGAGTGATTTAGAAAAATAGGCTTTAATCCCCATTCTATGTCCTGATTAGAGCCCAACTAAGAGTGAGGATAAGTGGCAGGTTTAAAAGCAAAAGTGGTTATCTATATTCAAGATGTTTCCAATGTACAAATTCGTCATGCACTATAAAAAGGAATGAAGAATTGGAGAAATTGCACAAGTGAAATATATTTTTTCTCTCTCTGCAAATCAATTATATTGGTGCTGTTGAATGGTACAAGGTCTTGTATCATAAACCACCAACAGATGTCGCAATCCGAGCCTTTTATCATCATCAACTCCATCTTGTTAGGTGTTTTCAATGGTATGAGAGCAATCTTACCTGGTGGAGTACCTTAACTCAAGTGAGAGCGTCATACTATATCTACTCTTGATAAGAAAGAGTTTCCTCAAAAGTGATTGCCTCCCATTCTGTATTGGTCTGATCCGCAACAGTACTTCCTACATTTGAACAAATAGGTGTGTTAGTTCCTTTATATCTTTTTTATTTTCTCTAAAACTAATATTTGATTTGATTGATTGCTATGTCATAGAAGTAATTGCTCTGTCACAACTATATCTGGTTTTCCCACAAAAAATAGAAAAGAGAATATTTGCTTTCACTTCAGTTACGGTATTCCACAAAAATAGATCTTGTATCCTGAACTGACGGGTGTACAAGTTAGAACCGCTGCAACATCTGCAACTCTGTCTCTTCCATTGACCAAAATCAAAAATCCACCTATATTGGTAAAATCTCCCAGACTTCAGTTGTAAATCAAACCAAACCAAAACCAGCCAACAAATTCAAGATCTGGCTACTACAAAACGAAACGGAACCCATACCCTCAGTCCCTCAGACAAATAACAAATTTTCATATTTAGCAGCAGAACCATTTCCTTCAAAAAGAAAAAAAAAATAATAACAAAGGGGAAAAACTGGAAGAACACTCGCCAAAAAAATATAATAAATAAAAGGATAAAAGCAAGGGTTCCATTTAATGCAACTGTGATGGATGAAAAATAAGTAGCACACAACAAAGCATACAGAATCACCAAAAAGAAACCATTTTGTAAACAGTCGATGCAGTTACCTGCAACTGTGACCGGAGAATTATCATCTTTGGATTTAACCTGATTATTGCCTAAGGGCTAGGCCCAAGCCTAGCCTAGCCCAAAAAATTAAAAAAAAAAACTTTCTTGGGCCCGAATGCAGCCTGAGGATCAAAAATCCAAGTCCAATCCGTGTAGAATTCCGGGTTGGGCCAAATCAGTCTCAGGCTGGGCCCGCCCAAATTGCACCGCTAATGATGGTTGCTTCTTTTTGACGTCAGCGTGGTGGTAATTTTGTTTTGGAGTCTTTCTTCTATCTCAATAACCCAGAAAAACAAACAAAAAGAAAAAATCTATCTATCAATGTCAATGAGTCAATCCACTGTCATTTTATTGGGTTGGTGTTGGGTTTTTTTGCTGAATTTGATTTGATAGAAAATTAGATAAAGTTGAGAGAAAGTTCTTAGGCTCCATTTGAAAAGAGTATAAATACAGAGTGCAAAATTTTGTATTTTATATTATTTTATTATATTTATATTATACATATTTTTGTTTAGGGTATAAACTTTCTCTATAGTTTTATCTTAACAAAAACCTCCCCTCTATTTTTTACAAAATTAACAAATACCTTTTTTTCATCAATGACCACGATCCAAAAGGTTAAAGAGATTATCATTTTTTTAAAATACCTATTTTATCCTTTCATGAACTCTGTTCATCTTCATCACGAGGCAAAATGACAGAATGGCGGTGCACTCCCCCCTCCAACCTTCCCTCTACTTTAATTTCCCTCTTATTCTCTCTCTCTCCTCACCAATAGGGAATAGCACGATTCATCATTCCCCTTTCTCTCTCTCTCTCTCTTTCATTCTCCGATCTTCATCAATGGCATCTCTACCCCTTTCTCTCTCTCTCTCTTTCATTCTTCAATCTTCATCAATGGCATCTCTACGTCTCCTCTTGCTCTCCCTTTTTCTTCTTCTTGTCTCTGACTGAGGCTTCCACACCAGACACAGAGATGTCATTGATGAAGATTGAAGAATGAGAGAGAGAGAAGGGACATTCTTTTCACACGGCAATACCTCCCTTCTTTTCGCTGTGTGTTCCTCTCTTTTTTTTCGTTTATATAAAGAACCCAAGGCGTACCTTAGCTAGCAAACTAGCTATTTCGGCATTCTCTTATGATTGTTGTTTTTCCTCTTTGCAGGCGGGGCTTGCGGCTATGGAAACCTCTACAGCCAGGGTTACGGGACTAATACTGCAGCTCTGAGTACCGCTCTGTTCAACAATGGCCTGAGCTGTGGGGCTTGTTTTGAGATTAGGTGTGTGAACGACCCAAAGTGGTGCCTGCCTGGCTTCATTGTCGTCACAACAACTAATTTCTGCCCACCCAACAATGCCCTTCATAACAATGCAGGGGGTTGGTGTAACCCTCCCCAGCACCATTTTGATCTCTCTCAGCCTGTCTTCCAACGCATTGCTCAGTACAGAGCTGGGATTGTTCCAGTGGCTTATAGAAGGTAATTTTTGTACTTTTTTGGTCCTCTGTTTTGTTCAGTGTACCTTAAGCAATAGAAGCTTGCTCATATATGGGTGGGGGGGAGGGGAGTTCAGAGGAGGTTTTTATATTTTACCCTTAGGCTTAGGAATTTTACAACATTCCCTCGGTTTACTCTTTCTCTTTTGTTTATTTATCAAATGAAACACAAGTACACAACCTTATAGCGAATCAATTTAGAGGATGCCAATGACAAACGCATTTTGGTCATATAAAAAAAAATTGTTCAAAAAATTAACTTATTGGTCCAAGTCACTTTTAATGTTTAAAAGTTAGAATTAGGCACTTTCGTTATGAAAGAATGACTTGATGAATGGTAGTTATGTAGTTAACCTATAAATGTGTTTGACAAAAGGTAGTTTAGAGGTATAAAGTAAGGAGGCTGTATATGCACAAATGCAGTTGAGAGAGAGAGATCATACAGTTTCATTGGTGGCAAGAGCAGTCATTCCTTGGAGAAACTTTCTTGTTCCCTTTGGCTGTGTTTGGTTGCAATGTAATTTTATTTGCACTAGTAAAATGTATGGGAGTGTGAATATAAAAAATGCAATTTCTTGCTTAATTTTGTTTTGGATTTTACTTTATTATGTTTTATGTCTTAATTTACTTCATTTGCACTGTAATCAAACCATATAAGTTAAAATTTGAAACAAAAATAGGTTAGAATTTACACCTGAATAATTTGCACAACCATGGTTTTGTATCACTGAATATTTATTTGTATTGCAATCAAACACAGCCTTTGGGTCTTTGACAAATAATTTACTTTTGCTTTTTGATGAGGGGTGATTTGATCCTCCAGTGACCCAGCAACATGTGGCATCCGTCCTCATTGTATGACACCTCAGCACCACGTGGACAATCATGAATCTTGCTAAGTCAAGGAGGCACTTCCCAGAATCAATCCAATCACCTTGTATACAAATTGGGCACCTTGGAAGAGCGGCTAGCAGCACCTCATCCAGGGCCGACCTTTCGTACTTCATCAATATCGGTCCAGAGGACCTCGGCGTGAGGGACGACCTCCCCCAAGGACTCGTCGACCTGATTGAGGTCCAGGTGGCGACCTACGCGATGTGTTTGTCAACTTCCTCTACATGCACCTTATCACTCCCGAGTCCTCTGGCAGTCAGCTCCCGGAACGTCCACTCCAGAGGAAATCAGATTAGGCCTTATCACTTCATACAAAAGCCTACTCCGTGTTTGAAACTACCTACCAGGATGGTGGACCAGGGAGCCATGTCCTCCCAGATATCTCAGACGTGCTGCGTGAAGCTCATGGCTGTTAGCCTATATAAAGACCTCTCCTTTAACCTCACGAGATACATGTGACTTAGCTGTCAAAATCTTCTAACTCTCTCGCTTTCTATTCTATACATCAAATTCGCTAATTTAAACATCGGATTACCCACCTTGAATATAGCAAACCGAACACTCTAATAACTCTTCTCTTACAACTCGACCAAGCCACCTGCTCAGTATGACATCCAAGCTGTTTACCAACAGATAACGTCAGATCGGGCGTCATCACTTTTTATCTATGCTATGCCCTAATTGAGCAAAAGAAAATTAAACAGAATCAAGCAATGATTCCTAATTCCAAACAACCGACAAAGGTCAACCCATTAAAAGATATTGGCACAGCTAATATCTAAAAGTCTTCATCAACCAACATTTCCTTGCCCCGGCCCACTAATACTTCTATTGGTTCATGAACATGGACACAAGTCCTCCCTAGTTAGCTTATTATATGAAATTCACACCAAACTTGAGGTTGGTTTGTTTGCAATACAAATATGAACCCAACCAAAATTTTGCATTCTGTTCGGGTATTTATATGATTGTTTGTTTGTTATCATGATTCACACTCCTATTTGATATTAATTTTGTACTTTTGTCGAATTTGCACCACTTTGGTCCTCTCTCAAGTAGGGGTGTTTATAGTTTGGTCAATCAACTTATGGATAATTTTTTAAAATCAACTTGGTTTTACCGGTTTTTACATTTCTCCAAACCAGTACCTCCAGTTGATCAATTTCAGTTTTTGACTGTTCCGGTTTTTTGGTTTTTTATATTTATAATATATATTGTAAAAAATATAATATATTATAAATATATATATATATATATATTATATTATATATAAATAGATGATTATAAATATAATATGTATATATTTATACATAATGCATATATATATATATATATTTATAATATATAGATAATATGTGACATATAATATATATATATATATATATATATATATCGCATTTTTTGTTCAATTTACTACTCTCAAGCATGAACTGTTGTGTAAAGTGGGGTCCATGTCATTTAAATTCCTCCTATTTTACTCTTCCCAAAAACCAAACTTTTCCTCCTTTCATTCTCTTTCACAGAAAGTGGGGACCAAATCTTTTACCTGTCATTTTACTCTTCATAAAACAAACAGAAAAACAAAAGGAAGTCAAACCCGTAACAAAAAGTAAATCAAAATTTTAACTGTAAACAAATGGGGCCTAAGAAAGGTTTTAAATTTTGAAAATTTCTTCCATTGGAATCCAAAGATCTGAACTTCAGGAAAAAAAATCAAAATAGGGAAATATCGTGCACCTTTTTTGGCAAGAAAAACAGTTGTGAAGGGATAAAATGGTTGGGGCCTGGGGAACCACAGATATGGGCTCAAGCTCATGGTCATGGACAATCCCCTGGCCAACCAGTTGATCCGTTCATAACATTTTCTGTTGCCAACAACTGATTGATCAAATTTTATTTCTTTCGTGACAGCATCACCTTCAAAATCGATGATATCCCCATAGTCTCTTGTTCAGCGAGGGATAAATGGTATTGGGGATAATAGTAAAAATGGCCATAGCAACAGTGAAATCGATCTATAAATCTGTATTAATTTTATATTAATTTTAAATTGATATTAGTAAATTAATTATTTCTTGTATTAATTAAATTATTTTTTATTATATTAATGAAATTATTTTTATCAATAACAACAATTAATAATTATTTTATTTTATTTTATTTAAATAATTTACTAAATTATTCTTATTATGGCTCATTATTTTTTATTATTTTCAAATGGAATATAAATGGACTATAATTTTAAATGGAAGTACATTGTTTAGCGTAACAATATATCATTGAATATCTCAATTTCAATATAATTAATCTTTACTAATAATTACAATTTAATTTAAATATATCTGATATATATATATATAGTTAAATTGAAGTGAATAGAGATGTTGATAAAGTTAACGAATTTTGTGAAAATTAATAGAATAATGGAGATGAGAGATAATTAGTGACATTAGTTATTGAAGGAGAGAATTAATGGCATAATAATTGAGGAGAGATAATTAAAAGAGTTAATGGGAAAGAGGAGAGAGAGAGAGAGAGAGAGAAAGAGAGAGTTAATGGTGGGTTAAGGAGTGTTAAAATTCTTAATAAAGGTGATTATATTGGCTAGTACTTGAGTTATTTTTTCAATTTTAGAATTAAAAAATTCAAAATATCAGAAAAAATTATTAATGCTTCTGAGAGAAAACCAGAAAAAGATAAATAACTTTGAGAAGAAACCATAAAGCTGGAAAGTATTAGCTTGGCACAATGGCACATATATATATTAGAATGATCGTGTTAGGTACTTAGATAGCCCTCCCTGGATGTTTGTGTGGTGGTAATTCTGTTTTGGAGTCTTTCTTCTATATATCTCCATAACCCAGAAAAACAAACAGAAAAGAAAAAGCTATCTACACTAATGTTTTAATACTGCATCAATGTCAATGGGTCAATCCCCTGGCATTTTATTGAGTCGGTGTTGGGTTTCTATGCTGAATTTGGTTTGATAGAAAATTAGATAAAGAAAGTTGAAGGAAAGTTCTTAGCTCCATTTGGAAGGACTACAAATACAAGTATGCAGAGTGCGCACAAAACCTTATTTTATATTATTTTATATATACTTGTATTGTATATAATTGTATTTGTATTCTTTCCAAACCGAGTCTTAGGAATTTTTACAACATTCCCTCCTCGACTTACTCTTTCTCGTTTGTTTATTTATCAAATAAATCACAACCTTATAGCGAATCAATTTAGAGGATGCCAATGACAAAGGCAATTTGGTCATGTAAAAAAATTGTTCAAAAAACTAACCTATTGGTCCAAGTCACTTTTACCGTTTAAAAGTTAGAATTAGGTACTTTCGTTATGAAAGAATGACTTAATGGAAGGTAGTTATGTAGTTAACCTATAAATGTGTTTGACAAGAGGTAGTTTAGAGGTATAAAGTAATTAAGGAGGCTGTCAGTCATTCCTTGGAGAAACAATCTTATCTGGTCGCCTTGTAATATTGGCTTTTGCTTTTCATCAATGCCATGCCCTAATTGACCAGAAGAAAATCAAATAGAATCAATCAATGATTCCTAATTCCAAACAACCCACAAAGGTCAATAGGTCATAGACATAATTTATAGCTGGTCTTCTTGGACCGATATTCGTCTGTCCAGCTTAGCTTCGTAAGTCCAAGCAACCCATCGTTCATTAAAGTATATTGGCACAACTGATATCTAAAAGTCTTCATCAACCAACATTTCCTTGCCCCGGCCCGGCCCGGCCCACTAATACTTCTGTTGGTTCATGAACATAGACACAAGTCTTCCCTAGTTAGCTTATTATATGAAATTCACACCAAACTTATGGTTTGTTTGTTTGTAATACAAATCTGAACCCAACCTAAATTTTGCATTTTGTTATATGATTGTTTGTTTGTTTCCATGATTCACTCTCCTACCTGATGCAAATTTTGTACTTTGTTGAATTTGCACCACTTTGATTCTCTCTCTCAAGTAGGGGCACTCACGATTTCGATTTGGTCAATCAAATTATAGACAATTTTCGGATATCAACCTGGTTTTACCGGTTTTAGCATTTCTCTAAACTGGTACCTCCAGTCGATCGGTTTCATTTTTGACCGTTTCGGTTCTTTATATCACATTTTTTATTCCATTTACTCAGTTCATTTTGGTTTTTTCGACTTTTTATGAACATCCCTACTTTCAAGTATTATGGACTATTGTGTAAAGTTGGGATGTCATTTGGCTTCCTATTTTACTCCTCCCAAAAACCAAAATTTCTCTCTCCTTTCATCCTCGTTAACATAAAGTGGGGACCAAATCTTTTACCTGTCATTTTACTCTTCACAAAACAAACAAACAAACAAAAAACAAAAAGAAGTCAAACCTGTAACAAAAAGTAAATCAAAATTTACACTAAGCCCATTTATATTCTCATGCATTTACACCAATTCAAAATTTAACTGTAAACAAATGGAGCCTAAGCAAGGTTTTAAACCCAAAGATCTGAACTTCAGAAAAATAAAAAATAAAAAATTTGGGAACCATCGTGCACCTTGTTTGGCAAGAAAAACAGTTGTGAAGGGATAAAATGGTCATCATGGACAATCCCCCGGCCAACCAGTTGATCCGTTCATAACATTTTTTCTGTTGCCAACCACTGATTGATCAAATTTTATTTCTTCCGTGACAGCATCACCCTCAAAATCTATATCATACAATGGTCATGATGGTGTCATGAGTCATGACAAAGAGAAATGATAAAACTAAGCAACATAATTAATCTAATTTCCACCAATTGCGATGATAAAGTGAGGAACAAGTAATTGTGCTTAGAAGTATATGACAACAAAAGCATTTAAATATAATTCTTTCCCTTTCTTTTCTTCGGTTGTGTACTTCATGTTCATTTAAACCTCGCTCAAATTATCAAAAGGAGAGCAATAACAAGTTTCATTTTCATCCTTACAAGGCACAACCTACAATCATGGCGACGAGGAAATGAATCGTCTGAATCTGGAAAGCAAGTCAATTGACCCTAGTGGAGGAGGTACTGCAAAATTGCAAATGGGTGGTTAGTTCTCTCAACTTTTGGAATTGATTCAGTGCAAAACTATTTAATCAAATATTTGCGCCTGTACCATTTTTAGTTCTAAATATTCAGTACCGAAGGATTCTAACCGATCCATAGGTTTGGGCCCGCCCATAAGTGCCATTCATTATCTAGATTTTATCAGGTTTATTTTCCCTGATTGGTCCTGTTTATCAAATAAGCCTTGTGATTAGATTGCTGCTAAACACAAACCAACCAACCTCTTAAGTCGTCCTAACTCCTTGTCTGGACTCTGGATGATTTGCTTCCCTCAGAATTTAATTTACCAAAACACCCTTCACCCTTGTGTGTGGTCACTACTCACTAGTCGGTCTATGGAATGACACGAACAACCCTTGTTTCTCTTTTTGGCTTCCCCCTTCTGTTCCCTTTCCCTTTCGAAGCTACTACCAAAGTCTATACCAGACTTCAACCAACCTACCTTTCCATTCCAGTTTTATAAAAACCCTTCCAGAAGCAACCCGTCTGCTTAGGGTTTCTGCTGCTGTAACGCTAGGACAAGAGCATCCAAACAAATGAAATGGGTTCCATTAAAGGCGGGCTCTCTCCAAATCTGAGGTAGGTAAGCTGCAACCTTAACTCTCCTAAGTACACTCTTCCCTTCTCTTTCACAATAAATAACTTGGGTTTAGCCGAAGCAACTGCAACTCTGCAACCAAGCAAAGGGAAAAGCTATTTTTCTACATTCCAAGCAATTGGCTTTTTATCTCAAATCTAAGAAAAAGTTGGTATTTTGGCCAAGACATCTTATAAAACGAATTGGGTTTTGTCTGAAAAAAGAAACGGTGCTTCGGCTTGTTCACATCGGAAAGATACGACTCTTTTTTATTACAAGGCAAGGAATAAGATGAATTTTTGGGGTCTAGCTACCAGCACTTTTGTATTTGATCTCGGGAAGCTGAGAATAAAGATGGTTTTTTGAAGCTAACCATCTACCAAAATGTCTTGGATTCGGCTTCAAGTGCAGGAAAAAGAGGGTCTATTGGCCCACCCACCTCCCGTCTCTCCACTGCTTTCTCCTGCTCTTTCTTCCTCTTCTTCCTTCTCGTCTCCTTACAGTAATAATTATCAGAAAGAGTCGACCCCATCATCATCTGGCAGCAGAATCAGCCCTGCTATTCTTTTCATTATAGTCATTCTAGCTGTTATTTTTTTCATCTCTGGTCTACTCCACCTGCTTGTCAGATTCCTCATAAAGCAACCGTCTTCCTCGTCCACATCACAGTCAAACCAATACCCAGAAATGTCTGGATCCGATGCTCTCCAAAGACAGTTGCAACAGCTGTTCCATCTACATGACTCTGGTCTAGATCAAGCTTTCATAGATGCTCTCCCCGTCTTCCTCTACAAAGAAATAATGGGTCTCAAAGAGCCGTTCGATTGTGCAGTTTGTCTCTGTGAATTTTCAGAACAAGACAAGCTCAGATTACTTCCGATGTGTAGCCATGCTTTTCATATTAACTGTATAGACACATGGCTCCTCTCAAATTCAACATGCCCTCTCTGTAGAGGAACCATTTTCAGCCCTAGCCTTTCCATTGAAAACCCAGTTTTTGATTTTGACGAATCAAGGGAGGAGGGTGGGCATCCGGGCGATGGAGAGTGTGGGGTTGCTTCTAGTCAGAAAACAGTAGTAGAAACGGAGGAGATTGCTACTGAAAAGAGGGTTTTCCCTGTGACACTTGGGAAGTTTAGAAACATGAACGGAGGAGAAAGGGGAGAAGGAGAGACCAGTAGTAGTAATTTGGATGCGAGGAGATGCTACTCCATGGGTTCATTTCAGTATGTTGTTGGCGATTCCAACCTGCAAGTGACCTTGTTTCCCGAAAGAAATGACGCCGGGCGTGTGAAGCCTGTGAAAGGGAGAGGAGGACAGAATGGAAATTCTTCGGTTGATGGGGACGTTGAGGGAAAGAAGCTAAGCAGTTGGAGCAGAGGGGAGAGCTTCTCTGTTTCCAAGATCTGGCTTTGGTCCAAGAAGGGTAATAAATCTCCAGATTTTTCGTCAGATGCCCATACGGATTTTCAGTTTCATTCTTCAGTTAACGTCGGCTTGCCATGGACGACGGGGAGAACTCAGGAGTCAGGGCCTGTGAATTTACGTTCTTTAGTGTAACTCAGGAATCGGGTCTCTAACTCTCAAGGCATGTGAATTTGATTTTCTTTTCTATTTTTTTTTATTAGTCGTTCATCCATTAACCATCAATACAAAGTGTTGATCTTCTGTTTATATTTTCTTGATTTTTTTTGGGGGTGCAAATTTGACCAAATCATGCTTCTCCTTTTGTGGCTTGGGTGATGTACTTTTTATCTTTTAATTAAATTCCGAGCACAATAAGCAAGCCTTTGTGGTGTTTCTTTCTGTTCTCTTTTGCTTTTTAATTGAATATGTGTGTATGAATGTAGCTAGGTGATGATGATTCATGACTCATGAAGTGATCCGAGCCAGTCTAGTGAAACCATAGTAGCAATTTCCCGAGGCATCTAAGCGAAAAGCTGCAAATGTTTTTGTGTTTCAGAGTTTATTTACTGTTTGTTGTTCCAAAATTTCTCCTTAATCGGCTATTTCGTGGGATTTTATCTATCGAGTCGCACTTTGTTTTGGCCCTTTTGGGTTGAATAATGGATTTGTGACCAGCTGAGCCGACTGTGAAAAAGAGGTTGGTTTTGGGTAGATATGAGCCATCCTTTTCCGCGTGCGCCTGCGCGTGGGAGAGAAGCTCTGCTGAATGCTGATGTATACTTTTTCTTTCTTTCTTTCTTTTTTTTTTTTTTCTTGTATGGTTTTTTTGGGTACAAGGCGCGCAGCTAAAGAAATCTTCGAAACTGGGCAGAGACAGCAGCATGCAGCTAGGAAGGGGATAAAATTCGTCCTCATGGATTCCCCATGGGACCCGAATCTTCGAAATTGTTATAGATAATAGTATTTAAAAAAAATAAATTTATTTAAAATAAATAAAAATTTTAAATTATAAATAATGTTTTAAATATGTTTTGATATATATATATATATGATATTTAAATATATATATATATATATAAAGGGTTAGGGCGGGATAGGGACTTCAATCCCCATCCCTAACCTTGACTTCGACCCCAACCCCAATCTTGATTGGGGATTCCTATTAATTTTCGTTCTTACTCCGCCAAAACAGTTCTCATCTCCAATCCCATCATATCGAAGAGTCAGATCCCTGTCGGGGGAGACCGGATCTGATCCTTACATAGGGCGCCTCACGCGCGCTTCACATGCACATCTACTGTGCATCGGGAGCAACTCCTGTACTTATAAGTTATTTTTTACAAGAAATGTTCCTAATGCACGGTGGATGTGCATGTGAGGCGCCCAAGTGTGAGGAACAGATCCCGTTCCCCATCGAGAATGGAGAAAATTAAAATTGCCATCCCTACATGCAGCAGCAGCATCAAGGTACAGCTCCCCTTTAAATTCTTGACAGTTGGAAGTTAAATTTTTTCAGTACCTTGCTTTATGCTAATAACATTATATTCCTGAGGTTTGTGTCGTTATTACACCTACATCCCTTCTGTTAAGTTGACGCATAAATGATAACAGAAAACATTGGCATCATTCTCTAATCTTTTGTAAACGTCAGGATTGTCCTTAACCGATGTGAGAATTCATTATCCCAAGCACAACAGCTTATAATTTTATAAAATTTGGATGTCTATCTGAATAGAGATGTAAAATGAATCCAGGCACTAAATGCTATCAAACACGTTTCAGACCTGGCCGAACGACCAAAATAACCTTAAAATGATCTGAACTAACAAGACTTGTGTTTTAGGCATTGTTCATCTTCTCCATTTGACGCAACTGCAACAAGCTTCCTCCATCAGCTTTCTCTCTCTCTGAGATGTTCTTCTTCCCAGACGTTCTCTTGCATCCTCTGCTTCACATCATTGTCATTGCAATTTCTTCTTCTTCTTCTTCTTCTTCTTCTTCTTCTTCTTCTTCTTCTCTCTCTCTCTTCTTCCCTTCGTTTGATTCCCCTGTTCTCATTGCCCCTTTGTCTTCATCACTCCCCCTATTCATCACCACCGCTTTACCACCACTGCAACCTTAGACTCCATTTGGTTTGTGGGAAGATTTGGGTAGGATGGGATGGGATGAAATGGGAAGGTGTAAAAATTTAACTTTTCATTGATTAGTTTTATATGGGAAAATAGTAGGAAAAGTACTGCCATGACCTGGTTCTTCATCGGATTCATGTAAGATGAAGAAAAGAGCTCCATGACTACAACTCCCTTGTTATCATCGACAAAGAGATGAGTTGAGCGGCCTAACGATGAAACAAAAAGCACACCAATAGAGAGAGAGAGAGGGGGGGGGGAATGAGGGAATGAGAGAGAGATGGGAGTGTTGAGAAAGCATATCACTGCTGCCAAGAGTTGTTGCGGCGAGATCAGAGAAAGAAAGATATTCAAAGGGGGAGGAAGGAGGGAGAGACAGAGAGATGGAGAATAGATCGGGAGAGGAGACGCTATTCCTCTGCCACCCTTGTTCGAAGAGAGGGAGATTGTGTTTTACAGATTTTCATAGTGGGAGAATGTGTTTTGATGCACCCCTTGTACTACTTCTCTTGCCACCACCACCTTCTCTGTCCGAATGGGGAAGGCAATGAATAGTGTCTGGTTCGATGGTAACAGGGGAGCAAAAACAAAAACGAAGGAGAAGAAGAAAGAAAGAGAGGGAGAGAAAGAGAGAGAGAGAGAGAGAGAAACCAAGGGGAAGGGACCGTCGCTAGTTCATCGCCACTGTTGTCGTTGGTTCATTGCCGCTCTCAAGTTTTCCCACCAAGGTCGCACTGTTTTGGTGTGATCCCGATTACACATTTTTGGGATCCTGCATCCCATATTTTTCTCATCTCATCCCCCTTTTCCCCTCAAAACAAATAAGAGAAAAAAGAATATTTTTGGAATATTCACTTTTTCTCATCCCTATCCCATAAACCAAATGGAGCCTTACTGGATAAACTAATACATCATCAGAAAAACCAATTGCTAGAAACACTACGGAGAAGAAACCCTAAAGTGTTTTAGAGGCCACAAAGACCAATCACCGAGAAGCATCCCATTCTTTAGAGGTTGCAAAAACCCTAAAGTGCTTTACAGGTCACAAAGACTAGTCGTCGAAAACACCATGGAGAAGAAACCCTAAAGTGCTTTAGAGGTTGCAAAGACCGATCGTCGGAAAACATTTCATTCTTCCCTCTCTCTCTCTCTCTCTTCTCTCTCTCTCTCTCTCAGTTGATCTCTTTATCTCTTCTAGGGGTAAAATAGTAAAATGAAGCAATTTCAGATGGTGAAGAACTAATCCAACACAAACAATATTATCTATTCATAGCCTTTATAAAGTAGAAAAGTATCTATGCTGCTTTTCAAATTTCAGACACAAATAATAACTTTTTAACTTTTCATATTTCAGATTTCAGATTTATCAAACGTCACCTAAATCCCACTCGTGCTTAAAATTTGGGTCCCTAACCCTCTTGAACTAGGGGAGCGGCATGAAATGCATAGTCGTGTCGTGCCATATTGGCCCATAGACCTGAAACCCTAGGCGTGGCAAGGCCCATACAATCATGTTATGCCCGGCATGGCCTGCATTCTATTGTGCCAGGCCACGGGCAGAATGACCTGATTTACACCTCTAAAAACCACAAGTGGCTTAACAAAATTTGAATTCTAAAGCTCTTCACATCCGGCAAACGTCCAATCTTTGTTAGAAACAATTTTTCTCGTTGAAGAGAATCAAATGAAATTAAATTTGAAACGAAGCTTATATAAATAGGACATCCGAAACTCCTGCCTATTATTCTCTACCCGCCTTGAATTGCAGACACACATCGCCATCTTGTATTGTGAGATGTGCGGTTGCAATATACTGTGGGTAGGGTGCGGGTAGAGAAGGTGAATAGGAAATCTGTCCATAACACACCAAACCGGATTTTCTGCCAACTATTCTCTATCTACACATTACTTGCCTTGAATTACAGCCATACATCCCCAAGTTGTATTTGTATTATGAGAATGTGAGTAAGAAATCTCTCCACGCCAAACACCGGTGGACATCCAAATTCTTAGAGTTCTTGAACTCAAAAAACAATTTGTCTTTCAAATCGGGTCAACTACCCAATAGAATGAATTAAAGAGGGAGTAGAAGCTAAAACGAAAACTGCTAATACACAGCAGAAACAGTGACTCTTCAGCATTATTAAGAATATGAAAATGAACTCAAAACCTAGAACCAGGCTCTCCAAATTTAGAAAGAGAGGGATGATGAAACCAACCTCGTCATCCTCATTCAGATACTTCTTCTTTGAGGTTCTATAAGAAACTAGCTTGAAAAATATTGCCATAACTCACAAGATGGCAACTATTGCCATTTAAGGAAGAACTATATGCATGAATTCCATTGTAGACCTTCTTTGTAATGCAGTTGAACAAGGAAACTTCATGGTGTCTTTGGTTTTGTAACTGCATGCCACTTCTCAGTGGAACTCTCTCATCTTAATCTCGAGAGATGTTTCCCTCCCAATGTTACTAAACTGTATACATGAGTCTAAGTTCCATGCACCAATCAAGTCTTTGAATTTTTAGGATATGTTTGTTGACTCTAGTTACTTTGTCATTTGCATTATCAATGTCTCGAATCTTGTCAAAGACAACTTCAAGAAGACAATATAGACAGATTCAAGGTTCAAACGTGCCAATGGTTTCTCGATAATTCATCTAGGGGTTGTATTGGGTTAGACCATGATTCAAAGGATAGTCAAACCTTAAACTGACCCCTTTGAACCAGTTTAAAAAAATAAATAAATAAAACTTAAAAAAAGTATCAATACAAGCCCATACACCTGGCATATCGGCTTGTATTATAGAATTCCATTGATGAGTTCCACATGAAGCTCACATTCATTCCAACAATAGGAGAAGCTGTGGCAGATGGGAGGTTTGTAAATATACCCTAGCCACCTAAGAACAGTGGTCATGACATGAACATTGTGGTGGCAAAATGCAGATGATGATGATGATCCACAACGGAAGTGATAATATTGAGCATCCATTTTCATAACAAATGGGTACTTTGGTCATTTTATCCCTTGATGTAGATGTGTCAAAACCCTCGGAAAAAGGACAGTGCTATTAAGTATACTGAACCACAGCTGTCATAACATATGGGAAAAGTTTCAGCAATTTAATGTAGGAATGATCTTTTTACTTAACTCGAAATAGTTTCTAAAATCTGCTCGGCCCGAGTGCCCATAACTTAAACTCATTCTAATACCGTTCAGTTTATAGGCACAAAGTGCTATTCGGGTAGGTGCCGATTCTGAATTGAGAGTTCACATCTGTGTCTCATAAGAGGGTGCCCCACAGTATTTTACAGTACATCACATCTCGGTCGTGTATTGGACCTGTCCGTATTTTTACGTTTACAGTATCTATAATATCTCACGGTACATCTCACAGTATCCCACTGTGGGACGTTGTGGGGCACAGAATTGATGCTAATTCATAGACGGTGTTGATACATAAAATATGGGTTGTTATTATTTTGAATGTTTATAACTCTATAATGAAAATGCATTAGACCTGTCATACTTTTACGTTCTATATATGGTTCAACGCTTGTGGCAACCCTTAATCTGTCCCAACGTTTGAAATATGAACTATCTATCAGACTATCACCCCCTTCTCCGGATGACCCATTGTCACATGGCAAACAAGAATCACTTTCTCGTTTGTGTCAACAGAAAAAAGAAAAAGAAAAAGAAATCAAAAGCTGTAGGAAAGTGCATTAAATGCAGTGGCATGGGACTGATTCATTCAGGAAAGGACATTGTACAAACAACAAAGGGCTTAATGTAAGAGAGAGACATGCTGGACTCTTCCTTTTTTGAGTTGGACAGATGCCCAAACAATGGGCGCATTATCATTAATTACTAGTTTCGTTAAGCCATCCACGTGCAGGGGCTTCATAGTCTTTTCCTTTTTTTTTCTCATAATAATAAAAAAAGGGTATAGCAGAACATTTCAGATAATAGCAATAAATATGACTTTAATTTTGAGAGTAAAATTAACTAAATTTATGAGGAGAAAGGACCAACCTCTGTTTAAAAATAAATGATTGAAGAAAATCCGAAGGGATGTCATGTTCCTGCAATAGCTTCATTTATTTATTGGAAAATGAATGTCTTCCACAACTATTTTAAGTGCAACAGTGCAAGTGAACACTGTAAAATAGAATTTGATGGAAGTCACTCAATTAATGCGTTACAAAGCAGTGAATTGGAAAAGAAAATAATAATAGTTTTAACCGCCAAAAAATTACATAAATAATATATGATATGTACCTCGTTTGATGGGGTTAAGATCTACTCATAACAAAATCCGTCCCAACTTGATTCCCACATAATCTGTATCTCCACATCTTACCATGAAACTGAGTTGTGAGCCGATCCGTCCTGGTTTGATGTACAAGTTTGCAACAGTGTCAAAAATGCAAGAGTTATGTATATGGTTGGATGGCCAAGGGAATTTCCTGTAGAAATGGCAAATGTTTATTAAAAGCTATCAATAACAAACCCAGTTTTTCATATGTTATATTCACTAACATCATTTCCTTAGCTACTCTATAATTTCTAATTTCTAAGTTAATATTCCATCTTCCTTATAATTTAATATATATATATATATATATATATCTTCGTCATTAATTTTGTAAAATATTAAATTATTATCGATATAAATATTACAAAATCTATTATGATTGTTTTTTTACTTTTAAGATTTTTTTAAAAATATTTTGTCATATAATTATTTAACCATTTTTAATGTTTTGTTATTTAAGATATTTAATTATTGAAATATTTAAATAATATTTTATTTTTTTAATGTTAAACTTTTATTATTTTAAGGGAAAATTCCTGATAGGTATCTAGACCTGTTCATGGGTCAGGTGGCCCGACGGGCCGGCCCGGCCAGGCCTGGCCCCCGGACGAGTTTGAACAAGTTTTTTGGCCCGTGGGCTTAACCTCGGGCCAAAAAGCCTGGCCCGCATAAAATTCGAGCCGGGCTCGGGCTTTGCTAAAATAGCCCGACCCGACCCGACCTATAGTTAAACCTAAGTAAAAACCCTATGTGATGTCCATTTGAATAAATTTTTTGATTTAAGAAGGTTGTTGATTCACTTGTAGGCCCATTGTTCATTTAAATAAGGGAAAAAAACATCTGAATTAAAATAGATAATGTTCATTTGAATAGGGAAAAATTCGAATTTCCTTTATTAGGTCGGGCTTCGGGCTTTTTATCAGGGCCGGGCTCGGGCCCAAGTTGTAGGCCCGTTGGTCGGGCCGGGCTCGAGCACAGGCCTAACATTTTTTTGTTAATAAATAGTAAAAGCCCGGCCCAGCCCATGAACAGGTCTATAGGTATCTGTACTTTAAGCCGAGTGCTAATTTAGTACTCGTAATTTAAATCGCAACAATCTACAACTTTCAATTTGCAACATTTTAGTGCTCGACATTTAATTTCCGTCAATTAAAAGAAAAAAAATCTTAAATGCCCCCAACTATTTCAAATAATGCATGGATTCTGATTGAAATTACAAAAATGACCCCAACTATAATTTCTCTCCAAGTCCTGACAAGTACCCTGCTGTTGATGCTTCTCACACTGAGCAAATGCAAGAGTCGATAGCTCATCAGAGAGAGGTTTCATGCTTTGAGGTGACATCCTGCCCGAGGATGGAACACCAAAGGATGCCTATAAGAGTGAATTGTCAACCATTGTTGGGGAGAAAACGTTCGTGTTGATTGGCGATGGCATGCTCTGTTGTTGCTGGAACTGGTTGAGAACCGCTGATTTGTGAGATAGGGACGACGAGGAGATTTCAGCAATAAAGTGATCCTCAAGGTTTGAAGGGGTTAGGGTCTTGGAACGAACAGATCTATTAATAGTGGATGAACTAAGACGTGGTTGAGAGAAGCATGACAAATCATTCAGGAGTTGTTGTTGCTGGTTTTGGCCAGATACGGTGTAAGTGGTCATCCCGAGCCCTAGAAAAGACCAAATCCGATAGTTGTGGAAGGTATGAACACCATCGTCGCACAACAAGCTCCGAAGATCGACTGATCTACCGGTAATAAAAGGTAACGAGGGCGGATTTGGCCCTCCAATGATATTGTGACACATAGCACCTCGAAACAAATAGGTGACACCCAAAACCACTTTGGCAACAACTTGCCTTAGCCGGGTTGATGGTGTCCTACCTGACGGCCTAGCCCAAGCGCGACCTGGTAGCCTGGCACAGGCGCGACCTGGCGACCTGGCACATGCGCCGACTTGTCGACCTGCAAGATGTGCTCGCTGACAAATTCGACATGCATATCCTAACACTCCCACAATCTTTGGAAGTTGGCCCACGTGTCGAACGATCTGGAGGGTGGTCAACGTGCATGACGGTTACCTCCAGGAATCTCGAACCACTTAGACAACCTCGGAGAAATCTCAGATATGGGGTGTGAAGCCCACGCCAAACATGCCTATATAAAGGCACCAA
This sequence comes from Nelumbo nucifera, assembly GCF_055504915.1. Taxonomy (NCBI): domain Eukaryota; kingdom Viridiplantae; phylum Streptophyta; class Magnoliopsida; order Proteales; family Nelumbonaceae; genus Nelumbo; species Nelumbo nucifera. Next base: position 12,491,687 of record NC_142652.1, on the reverse strand, counting down.
CCCCAATGGCAAAGGGGCGAGAAAGCAAACAAGCAAGCAAGTAAGCAAGTTCTAGCTCTCAGACTTTGTGATTTTTAGTTCGCAGTCTACTATGAGAGTATTGACTTAAGCATCGGAGTGACCTCGCCGGTTAGCCACCCCGGGTTCTTTGACATTTGGTTCCTTGCAGGTCTCTAAAGAGCAACGAAGCTCATCAATTCAGCTCGCAACCTGGTCAGCTCGACACCTCATAGGCAGCTCGGCACTATAGTCGACTCGCCACCTAGCCTGCCCAGCTCGACGGCCAAAGTTCACTTCGCCTTGAATCATCGACCACTTGGAAGCAAACCAAATGACGAGGTACTTAGCCAAAAAATCGATACATCAATAAAAATTGATTCATCAATTGGCGTCGTCTGTGGGAATCGCTACAAAAAGCTTTCTCATCCTCTAAAATGCTAAGTTCTCTTCTTCTAGAAAGCTAAGTCCTCACTTTTTAGAAACTAAAACTCTCGCTTTATAGTTTCCATTTTTTATGAGCTCAAAGACTATGCAGGAAGTTGATGGCCAACAGACTAAGCAGTTCTACCAACTTTATTTCAATTCGGATAAAGCCTCATCAGTCCTCTTCGCGAGGTACCCTCTACAAAGATGAGCTCTTCGTATCTCCCGCGGGAGTAGGCGGCCAACAGACTGCATGGACGCCCCTATTGGTCGAGCCTTTTAAGGCTCCCGTGCGAGCTGGTGACCTAAAGTCAATAGTGCTGCCCCCGTAGGTTGAGTTCCTAGTAGCTTCTTGTAGGAGTGGGTAACCGACATCACTAACGAGGCTGATGCAGTGCAGCCGTGGCCCAGGCGTGACCTGGCGGCCTGACCCTGGCGCAGCCTGGCATAGGCACGAGCTGGCAGCCTAGCACTAGCGACTTGGCGACCTGACCCTGGCGCAGCCTGGCCCTGGCGCCAACTAGGCGCGGTTTGGCCCAAGCGCGAGCTGACGAACTGATAAAATACCTTGGCACTATGATAAGTCCCAATCGCCTCCTCGGCATGGGCATGCAAGTCCTAGGTGCCTCCTCGACATGGGCATGCAAGTCCTAGGTACCTCCTTGGCATGGGCATGCAAGTCCCAGTCGCCTCTTCGGTATGGACAGACAAGTCCCAATCGCCTCTTCGGCATGGGCAAAATCAAAGATCAAGGAGAGTGGACTACGAGTCGCTCCTAGAGCCTAAGGGCTAAAATACCAGAGAAGTCCCAGTCGCCTCTTTGGCATGGGCAAGATCAAGGAGAGTGGACTACGATTCGCTCCCAGAGCCTAAGGGCCAAAATACCGAACTAGCGAAAACCTCCTCACCATATAAGACCTAGTCGCCTCTTCGGCATGGGCAAAATCGAGGAGTGGACTGCGAGTCGCTCTTAGAGCCTAAGGAATTGAAATGATGCTTACGAGCTCATCGAATTATTCATTCCGGGCCAAAAGGAGAAATCTACTTCCTTCGCCGAGTTACTTTCGGCTCGGGAGTGAGGGGGCAAATGATGAGGGTGGATTTGGCCCTCCAATGATATTGTGACACATGACACCTCAGAACAACTAGGTGACACCCGGAACCACTTTGGCAACAACTTGCCTTAGTCAAGTTGATGGTGTCCCACTTGGCGGCCTGGCCCAGGCGCAACCTGTGAGGCGTGCTCGCCGAAAAATTCGACATGCATATCCTAACACTCTCACAACCTTTGGAAGTTGGCCCACATGCCGAACGATTCGAAGGGTGGTCAACGTGCATGGCGATTACCTCCAGGAATTTCGAACCACTTAGACGACCTCATAGAAATCTCGGATATGGTGCGTGAAGCCCATGCCAAACAATGTCTATATAAAGACACCAACCCCAATGGCAAGGGGGCGAGAAAGCAAATAAACAAGTTCTAGCTCTCAGACTTTGTGATTTTTATCTCGCAGTCTACTATGAGAGTATTGACTTAAGCATCGGAGCGACCTCACCGGTTTAGTCACCCCGGGTCCTCTGACATTTGGTTCCTTGCAGGTCTCTAAAGAGCAACGGAGCTCATCAATTCAGCTTGCCACCTAGTCAGCTCAGCACCTCATATGCAGCTCGGCACTATAGTCGGCTCGCCACCTAGCCTGCCCAGCTCGACTCAGCTCGGTGGCCAAAGTTCACTTCGGCCTAAGTCATCGACCACTTGAAAGCAGACTAAATGATAAGGTACTTAGCCAAAAAATCAATACATCAATAAAAATTGATTCATCAAAAGACAAGATTGAATTTCCTCTTACAAGATTGAGCAAAGGAGTTAATGGAATTCATTTTTATTATCTCGGTCTTTGTGGGTTTTACTTGATTCAAAGCGCAACTAAACCAGGCGTCATAAACGGAGCCGCCACGCCAGAGGAGGCTTTCACGCTAAACATGGACTGATCTGTCTTCTCCTCCTCCTTTCCTTCATGCTCCGTCTCGTTAAAGTTCGAGACAATCGCTTCTTCGGCTTGCTTCAGTGGCAACATTTTTCCCTTATCTTCCAACGACGGAGATCAATTCCATCTAGATCTCAATCATAGAAACGGACAGTAAAAGAGACAAAATATTAGACTAAACGCCAGAAAATGAAAGCGCATATAAAAGAAACAACAAACAACAAAGAGAAAAAGAGAATCATAAAAAAAGGAGAGCTTTGGAGAAAGATCAAGGGGTAATAGTATATAAGGGCAAGTTTTGGGGTTTAATATCAATAAAAGTAATATATTTAAAGAAAATTTAAAAAATAGATTAATTTTTAAAAAATAATATCAATAAAGAGTAAAAATACTGTTAATCCTCTTTTTCTTGCTATTTATTCACCAGAGCCGCTGTCCGTCATCACCTGCCACCGTCGCCCGCTGCTGCCCACCGCTGCCCACCGCTGCCTCCGCCTCCAGCAATGTTGCTGGAGGTGGCCGGAGGCAGAAGTGGCAGTGGCAGCGCTGGTGATTTTTCTGTCCAACGCCGTTACCTTCGCCTCGGCCTCCAATAACATTGCCGGAGATGGGTGAAGACAGAGGTGGCGGCGGCAGCGGGCAGAGGAATGACCACCAGCGCCGCCACCCCCACTTCTAGCAATGTTGCCAGAGGCAGAGACAGTGGCAGGTGGCAACGGACGGCAGTAGCGGGTGGTGGCGGGCGGCAAACAACGGTTTTGATGAATAAATGGCAAGAAGAAGAAGATAAACAGTTAAAAAGTCAACTTATTTTAACTGTTTGATATTATTTTTAAAAAGTTAACTTATTTTTTAAAATTTTTTAAATATATTACTTTTATTGATATTAAACCCCAAAAATTGCCTTTATATGCTAAAAACCCAAGATCCAAAAACAAAAACAATTTCAACAATGTTTTAGACGAACTAGATGAGGAAGGAGAGACCCAATCTGGCAATCTCAATGTGTTACCTTGTTCGTGAAGTCTTTTCCGTTATGTAATTGGAGAAAGAAACGGAAGAGGCCCATCTGTGTGTCTTCCGGTAATCCATCGCTTTTCTTTCTCCCTTTTCCTATATATGGGTGAAGCAAACCTTTTTGCTCAAATCGGGTTGAGACTTGAGACAACTAGGTTCGAACAAGTGTCACAGAATGCATGGAAACAATTGTAGAGAAGCTTTAATGCATGCTCTCACCCCTGTCAAACACTACCAACCAGCACTTGTACTCCGCCAGGTGAAGCGCCGTGTGAAGCCAGCACTCAAAATGTGACGCCGGAGTTGAGTGTAGCATGCTCAGAATGAAGAGCGGGATTTAACTCCGGGTAAAATGGTCGGAATTGAGTGAAGTCCCTCTCCTCTCTGGCTGTCTCTTCGGCGCCGGCAATAAGTCATCTTCTCCAGCAATGACTGAGTAAACAGTGGGCACAGTAATGTTCCAGCAACGGGCAATAGGAGTCGTCCTCCGGCAATGGTATTAGATTCTTCGACTTCAACTTTTCCGGTGTCATGTACAATCGTCAAAATCAACTTTTCTGGCGGTACATTCGCTTGACACCACCAGCGTGAGGGAGCTGGTTTTGAGATTCTATGTAAAGCAAGTATGATCAGTGGTTCCCACTTGCATTGGTCAAAATAGATGATGGGTTATTTTTGCAATTTTAATCGGTAATCCAAATAGCTGGGGGTATTTGGGACTTTTTATTTTCTAACTAACTTAAATTTAACGCCCTGTACCAAATTGTCGCAAATTGAAAGTTCAGGTACTAGATTGTCACGATTTAAAATACGGGTACTAAATTAGCACTCGACCTAAAGTACAAGATACCTATTGGGAATTTTCCCTTATTTTAATAACATTTAAATTGAATAATTTGTAAAATTATAATTTATATTATTACTACATAATTTCATGAAGAATTTTGTAAAAATATAGAACTATTAATAATATGAATATTATTAAATCTTTTATAATTAATTTTTGTGTTTTGAATAAATATTTTAAAGTTAGTATATAATTTCATTGTAATATTTAAATAATTCTGAAAGTTTTAATTGAAACTTTCTTTAGATAAAATGTGGGGGAGAGGATAAATAGGAATTATAGATGGCTTAGGAGGGAGTCTTTCTACTAAATTAGAGTTAATTTAAGAAATAAATAGGGGTGTTCATTATACGCTTCAAACTGCAAAACCGAACTGAATCAAGCCGAATTCGCGGTTTGGTTCGGTTTATACCTATAAACGATTTGATCTGGTTTGAGAATTTTTTAAATTGTGGTTTGCAATTTCAGTTTGGTTTATTGAATTTTAAAAACTGAACCAAACTTGAACCATAAACCAAAATTTTATATACATATATATAATATGAATATATGTTATATAAATACTATATATAATATATCTAAATGGAATGCATAAAATAATAAATATATAATAAACTCTTTATTTTATAACAAAACAATAAATAAATGTTTTATGTTTTAATTTTTAGGGGAGCTATTTGGTCATTCTAATTGGGTTAAGCCCAAAAGAATCATAGAATGGTCCAAAGTTCCCAAACCGTAATAAAGCGATTTGGTTTGGTTTGGTTTCCATACCAAAACGATTTGGTTCAGTTTAGAAATTTCTCTAACCATAATTTACCGGTTTGGTTTGAGATCTTCTCCAAACTGGACCTTGAAAACCCCTAGAGATAAATAGGAGTTAGAGATAACTTCGGTGATAAATAGGAATTAGAGACAATTTAGGAGAAAGTGATGCCACTTGGCTAAACATTAGAAAAGCAAGATAATCCACATCACCATGCCTCTCAAGTTCTCACTCTCTCTACCCGAATAACTACTCTCCGTGATTAGCTCAACTCCTCTCTCTCTCTCTCTCTCACTCACTCACTCACTATTCGATCCATTTAACTAAAGTGATGTGGTTTATTGGATTGGTTATGGTTTGGTTTTCATTAATCTGACCCATTTACTTTGAATGCATGGTATATTACCTATTGTTTATAATTAATAATTTCATTTCATTTTCGTGATTAATTAAAAATTCCCAAACAATATTACTATTTTAATATTTAATAATTTTCATTTTAGTAATATTTTTGGGATTAATTACTAATATTGTTGAAATTTCTAATAGTTTACCAAAAATTAATTAATTCTTTTTAGGATTAATTGAAAAATACCAAAATTCACTTAAAATCTATTATTTATATCTATGATTTATAAAAAGTTGCCAAAATTTACCAAAATATATTACTATTTTTAGTAATTAATATTAGTGATATATTAATAATTCATGATTAATTAATTAGTGATATATTACTAACAAATTAATTAATTACCAATAATAATTAAATATTTTATTAATATTAAAATTTAAAAAATAATATTGTTTCATGAATAATTAAATTGATTATTAAATTAACTATTATTACTGTTAATAGTAGTAATATTTTTATAAATTAAGAACTATAAAATTTATTAATTCAAAATTAAGAATTATTAACTATAATTATAAGTTTATTAATATTTCTTAAATATTGATTATAAAATTTAGTAGAAATCACTGATTGCAGATTTAGTCGAATTTCTTGTAAAGGGAAAGAGGAGGAAGATGAAGATTTTCAGTAGTAGAGAAGAAAGGAGTAGGAAGTCAACCAGGATTCTTAGATTAACGCTAGCCGCCAACCCCTCATTATATTTATACTTAACTTAAAGGTTGAGATATTACAAGAATGCCCTTAGTAGGCGGCTACTAATGTAGTTGAACAATCACAACTTAAAAACATAAACTAATGGGCCTAAAGTCCAACAACTTCCTAACTAAATAACTTAAAATAAGAATAAAAACAACTAGGCCCAACTCAACAAATTTAAAATATAGTGATTAACTATGTTTGTGAATAATTAAAAAAAAATACCATAAATCAAAATTAGTGCTATTAATTATTAGCGAGGACCTTGCAATGCACAAGTTTTTGTTAAAAGAATTTGAGGCAAAAGGAGCTAAGGGTGTACCTTGGGTTGGGTGGTCTAACTTGAACCCGACCTAGTTCAACCCAAGCTTTCATACAAGTTGGATGTTGAGTTTTTGAACTTCAAGCTGAGTTTAGGCCAAAAAACTTAAGCTAACCTAAACTTAGGTTGGGTTTGGGTTGAGGCCTTGGATAGTTTAAGTTCGAACCAACCCAATTTGAGCTTGTGCCAACATTTTATGATATGCATATCTACATATTATCAATATGTTCTACTTGGAAATTTAGCTATAAAGCTAAATTTGCCTAAGCCCAAGTCCAGCCCTATTATTTTAAGCTCGGATTGGGCCTAAGTTGATAAGCTCGGGCCTGGGTTAGTAAATTATCAGTAATTATTGAAAATTAACAGTAATTTTTCTCTTACCAACCTAGGCCTAACCTAAGCTTTAACCCAACGTCTTGAATTGGGCTTGCGATTGGATGTGTTGAGATTTGTAACCCAATTTTTAGATAGAATATATTGATAATATATAGATATGTATATCACAAAATGTTGGGCAGATCCAAATTGATCGAATTGGACTCAGGCTACCTAAGGCCTCAACCCAAGCCCAACCTGAATTTAGATTAAGTTTGAGTTTTTTGACCTAAGCCTAGATTAGGTTTGAGGTTTTTGACCTAAGCCTAACTTGAAGTTGAAACTCAACCCCAACTTATACAAAATATTTGATTGAATTGGATCGGGTTAGGCCTACTCAACTTCTTTTAACAAAGCCCTGCGTAGCACCGGTCCCTCTAATATAACATAAATAGGACATTGTAAACTGAATGGATTATGATTTGATCGGAATTTGAACCCGATCATATTTTATCGGATTAATCCTGTCGGATTTTTCGGATTGGATAAGGGGTTTAGAAGAACCGATTCTCTTTTACCCCTCATCATCTTTCCTTCCTCTCCGTTTTCTCTTCATCGTCCTATTATTTCTCTCTCTCTCTCCTAGTCCTCTTTGAGTTTTGGGGTTGGTTGTTGCTTACTTCACCTCGAAGATGAAAAGTGACCCATTTGGTTTTCGTGCGTGGAGAAAGAGACATTAATGCTGAAGACTGGCAAGTTGAAGGAAAGAAATATTAATGCTTATAAAGTGTGGATACGGAGAGTTTATGCAGAGGTCTCTGCCTCCATATTACGCCTATTTCATGGCTAAAGTGCAGATACAGAGGTTTATGCTTGCATCCATCTAGCGTTAGGAGAATCTGCATTGTTACATAAGCCTCTTTATTGTGAGAGTCAGTTTCCCCTATTGAAAGTAGATAGATAGTTAGATACAGAGTTTATGCTAGATTTTAAGCACTCAAGTTTAACCATGAAATTTCAGGTCAAGGTTGACAGGGAAATGATTGACGTCCGCAATGGAGCTTGTTAATGGCGGAGAATGTGGAGAAAGAGAGAAAGAGGCCTTTATCCCAGAAAATATAGGAGAAATGAAAAAAAATTATACAAAATAAGACTCCCCTTTTTTCCGTTCTCAAGTGATTACATTTTATCATAAAACACGAAAATGTTGGTAAATATCAATAAGTTTTTGCCTTTTCAACACCATGGATTTACCCTTAACATATACTTTTTAAGGAGATCTATTAATTCGTGTATAAATTTTCACCGGAGCAAGAAGATAGACCATTCCCTAGAGAGGATGGTAAATTTTGCTTTATTCTGTTTTTCGTTAAAGTGATGATGAATTAGCATAGTGCACATGTAGTTTGAAAGTCGGCATCGCTCTGTCCTTCAGTGGTGTTTGCAGCGGCGGAGAAGAGAGAAAGGGAGAAAGAAGAAGAAGAAGAAGAGGAAGAAAAGAGAGAAGGGCATATTTTGAAAATTTAATGATTATTTAAGGATTTTTTTGTTCTTTAAATTTTATCTGTTAGAGTCAACGTTTGAAAGGGCTAGTTTTTGAAACTCTAAGGTTTATGTAAGAAGTTTTTTCAAACCACAGGGTATATATAAGTAATGCCACTCAAAACCGCAAACCGCGAAAGGCCCCCTCTGTCCGTCTGTCTATGTGTAGTGTACCATGGCTGTAGGCAAAACCACGGTGAGAGTCTCCAACATTCCGTTGACAGCCATTGCTCAAGAGCTCGTCGACTTCTTCGAGGCCAAACTCGGCAAAGGCTCTGTATTCGCCTGTGAAATCGCGACGGAGCATAAGAACTGGAAGTCGAAAGGGCTGGGTCGAGTTCAATTCGAGACTATTGATGCAGCAAACACCGTGAGTCTCCTCTCTGAACAAAGAAAACTCGTTTTCCGAGGTAGCGTCCTAGTCATCTCCCCGTCATTCGAAGATATCATTGTTCGACCGGTTGAGGCTAGGAATCGGGTCGACAGAGGGGTTTTACACGTGGGTTTCTTGGTTGGAGTGGATCATCTGAGTGTTCTTGAGTCGTGGAAAGGCGTCAAAGCCAACATTATGCCCGAGAGGAAAAGGGTTGAGTTTTTTGTGTTTAAAGGCAAGGAGTGTTATAAGTTGGAGATCAATTTCAGCGACGTTTTTACGGCTTCAGGGTACCGTCTGAGAGGAAGGCAGTCAAATGCCCTTCTTTTGAGGGTATGTTTGTCTCATTTTCATTTTCTTCTGGGTGTGTTTCATATGAAACTTATGGGATTCTATTACAGTGTCTGTTGCCAGTTAATAATTTGTCAAGAAACAATCCTTTACTCGTTTAAGTAACTTCATCACTTTTGACTTCTTAATTGCATACTTTATGCCAATCTTATAGAGCGTACCATTCCTTGTTCAATGTAGCTAACTTATCTGCATATGTAATTGCATACTTTGGCTCTTCACTACCATATCAATATTTCATTTTTTGTTGCTTTTTAGTTTATAATTGACCAACTAGTTAGCAAGGGATGAGGGTGCCTAACTTTTTGGATTTACGAAGTGACTAGAAAATACCAGTTGAATGGATATAGCTAAAACCGTTTTATCAGTAAGGATATTGTTACATTTCCGCCTTTTCATTATAAGCTGTACTATTTAGCTTGAAACTTTTGCTAATTACTTTACACAGTTTATGTTAAGAGTTTGCTGGGGAAGTTTACACTTGCTTATTTCTGGAATTGAAGAATGGAGATGAGACAGTATTTTGACTTGCTTCCTGTAAATGAGAGGAAAGATGGAGATCTTTCAAGAGAAGAAGGCAAGTTTTACTCAAAGCATGAAGTTTAGCATGACGGTGGCATTTGTTTTGAGTAAAGAGGTCTCTGCAAAGAGCTCCAATTCTAACTGGTTCATTGCAAACCAATTCAGAAGTTGTTTCTTAATGTGCAGAAACTTAAAAGGATGGAGAATTTCAAAGAATATGCAAGCCTGGTATTTCTATATTATTCACTTCTATTGTGAAGGGTGAAAACTCCTATTGTTGATCAGTCTTCAAATGGGCACTCAAGTGTAGAATCCAAGTTACAGTCAGATGCCAAGTAATTGCTTTTGGTTTTAAAATCTTTTAAGTTAAGCTAAATGAAGTGAAACATATTATTGATATTTAGCCAGCTCATACTTGTTGATGCAAAAAGAACAAACCAAGAAAAAAATCTGTACTATGTGGAAACAAGCAAACAAAGAGAGCAAAATTTAGAAGGCTGTCCCTAACAAATCAGGTTAGTTCAAAGACCACGAATGAAAAATCCCTAATTAGTACTAAAGTAAGACCTTGCCCAATGCTAGCCCCCATCAATCTGTAATATGATGGCCTGGATACAGATCTAATCCCTGGCATTTTTTTGCTAAGTGGGGGGGAGGGGTATGCATGTATAAAACATCCGTCAAAGTTGTGTTTAGATTTTCATAGAAACAGTGAACTGTTCCATTGTAAATTATTTGATAGTTTCTTTTGGGGGAGTTATTGGGCATATTCCTTTTTTGATAAAGGGGTCTAAGCGTGAGACAAAAACGTACATACTTCAAAAGAAAAAAAACACCTTCACGTTTTAGCTTTTATCATTGCAATCAATGATTTCTTTGTCCTTCCACTAGAGATGCACCTGGTTTATAGTGTACCAAAATCAATACCCTTATTTCTTTTATTTGTCAATAAATCAATAAAAGATCTAAGCTAAGCTCATAATGAGAAAAAGGAAGATGGCATGTATAATATGCAATATTAAGTAGCAATCATTTTGCTTATGGTGCAGAGATATTAAGAGATTGGATGGAGGAAAAAAATGAAAAATGAGGGTTCTCTTCCCTCACCCCCCAACCACCTTGCCAATTATTCTAATTCTCCTCAAGGCCAACCTTCCCGCCTTGTTGAGATAGCATACCTAATTCCATAGGCAATTGTTTTTCTGAAATGGCAGTTATTTTTGTTTTTTTATCAGAAAATAAGACTTTTATTAATTTCAAAGATAATATTATGGTACAAGAGATAGGTATCAGCATCTCATTCCCAAACTACAAACAATTACAGCACTGCCCAGAACAAAGTAGGTCTATCTGCTCCCTGTTTTGCTAGGGCATCTACCAAACTATTTGCTGTCCTTTTCACCCAACCAAACTGAGAATTGAACCTCCTTGCAAGAAGGTCAATTTCCCTAAAGATAAATTTGAGCTTCCAAGGTGCTGCAGTGATTTGCTTTGCCCAAGAAATGGCCCGTAGTGAGTCTCCTTCAATTTCTAAATCTGTTGCTCCAATCTGCTCAGCCAGTTTTAAGCCTTGTAGGAGAGCCATAGTTTCAGCCTGAATTGAGTCACCAATACTTATTGGTCCTGAGAACAATGCCACAACTTCTCCTTGATGATTTCTAAACACACCCCCTATACTTGCCCTTCCCGGGTTGCCAAAGGAACTCCCATCAAAGTTTAGTTTTAGTTTATTTAGTGCAGGTGTCTCCACTCTACTCTCACAATTTCTTTTGGCACATCTGTTTGTGCCACTTCAGTCCAGTTCCTGAGAATGTCATTTGTGGAGATGTTCTTGAATAGTTCCATGGTTATCACCCAATGTGCAGCTCTGATTTTTATGGCTTCCTCCTTTGATTTGCTTTTTTCAAAGAAAATTCTTTGACTTCTTTCCTCCCATATAGTCCACACCACAGCAAGTAGGGCTGAAAAGTAAAACCATTAATATTGATAAAGAGACACCCTAAAGATTTATTTGACTTTTGAAATTTTTAGGACTGTATATTGTAGAAGAAGGAGAACCTTAGGGAACCCATTTAGACACAATATGCATCCACCTCTGGGTTTCTGCAAATCATGGTTGTAGTATAGATGACCTTCTCTAGAGGCTATTTGCAATCGTTCTCACATCCACCTCTGGCCTCATATCATGATTTTATGTGAAATTTCTTTGTTATTGACTGATCCCTTAAAACTGTAATTTTCAGCTTAGGTATGCACCAAAGATCTACCAGAAAATTTCTGGATCAACTGTTGCTTCAAAATTTAGCACTGATCGGTACCATATTTGCAAGGAAGATGTAGAGTTTCTTTGGGTTCGCACAACTGATTTTTCGGAGTCAAATTCCATTGGGTGGTCATCTTCATTTTGTTGGGAACTTGAAGAGGGATTATTAAGTTCAGATATTTTAAGAAGTTTCCCATATTATAAAGAAGAGTTAGGTGATCTAATTGTTGAAAAAGAGGAACAGTTCTGTTGTGAATCTGAGTTAGTTCCACTCATAAATTCTGGATTAGATTCTACATTGGCATATGAGATCCTTTACCAGCTCAATTCCCTGGTTCATACTCAAAAAGTTAGCTTGAGGGCAGTAAAGTCTGATGACCTGATTGAGATTCTATGCTGTTTAAGTGTAGATACTGCTAATGGATTTCTTTTGCAGTTGCACAAGATGAAGTCCACTTGTTATGATCCACTACCAATTATTCAGAGACAGCTAAGTAGTCTCTTAAGAAATCAGAAAAGTCTGCTCTCATCATCTCAAAGAGGGTTAAGGGAAGGCAACTTAATGAGTTGCCACCGAGTACTTGTTACCCCTACAAAAATTTACTGCTTGGGTCCTGAGCTTGAGAAATCCAATTGTGTTGTGCGGCACTATGCTGCATATTCTTCTGACTTTCTAAGAGTCTCTTTTGTTGAAGAAGATTGGACCAAGCTTCACTCTGGTGCCCTTTCAACAAGTATAGAGGAAGGTATTTTTTCAAAGCCATATAGAACTAGAATATACTATCGAATACTGTCTATTCTCCGAGATGGGATTAAGATTGGGGCTAAGAGATTTGAATTCTTAGCCTTCTCAGCAAGCCAACTCCGTTCAAATTCAGTTTGGATGTTTGCTTCTAATGAAACTGTGAAAGCAGAAAACATTAGGGAATGGATGGGCTCTTTTAATAAGATCCGCAGTGTGTCCAAATGTGCTGCAAGAATGGGTCAATTGTTCAGTTCTTCTGTGGAAGCATCTAAAGTCCAGGCACACCATGTTGAGATCATTCCAGATGTTGAAATTACAAGAGATGGTATCCAATATTGCTTCTCAGATGGCATTGGAAAAATTTCCCAATCTTTTGCCAGAGAAGTTGCTCAGAAATGTGGACTGAGTCAAACTCCCTCTGCTTTCCAAATCCGGTATGGTGGCTATAAAGGTGTTATAGCTGTTGATCGGAATTCTTTCTGCAAGCTATCTTTGCGTCCAAGCATGCTAAAATTTGATTCTAATGACAGAACACTTAATGTCACAAAATGGAGCGAGTCCATGCCTTGCTACTTGAACCGGGAGATTGTTTCCCTGTTGTCTACATTGGGAGTGGAAGATGAGAAGTTTGAAATGCTGCAATGCAAGCAAATTAGCCTTCTAGACAAAATGTTAACAAATAGAGAGGCTGCATTGGATGTTTTGGAGTGCACAGCTGGAGATGCTAAGACTGTTCTAGTAAAGATGTTGCTGCATGGTTATGAACCAGGTGTGGAGCCTTACCTGTCAATGATTCTTAGAGCACATCGGGAGCATCAGTTGTCTGATATAAGAAGTAAATGCCGAATATTGGTTCCAAAGGGCCGTGTACTATTAGGATGCTTGGATGAGACTGGCATTTTAAACTATGGTCAAGTTTTTATTCGAGTAACCATGACAAAGGCCGAGCAATGTCATGATGATCAGAGTTTCTTTCACCAAGTGGATGAGACAACATCAATAGTAATAGGAAAGGTGGTCATCACAAAAAACCCTTGTCTCCATCCTGGTGATATCAGAGTGCTTGATGCTATCTATGAATCAGCATTAGAGGAAAAGGGATTAGTTGATTGCCTTGTTTTCCCTCAAAAAGGAGAAAGGTATGTTCTTCTTCTTATTATTATCCTATGAACGACCTGCCTTGTATGGCAGAACTTGCCTATGGAGCAAATAAATAAATAAATAACATTGCTGCATTCTTATATTGGCTCCCCACATTTTAAATGATCAACTTATAGCCCAGATTAAGCATGCGACTTAAGAGATCTTCAATCCCCAAAGCTGATAAGGTCAGATGATGTTACCGCATAGAAAGATTAGATGTTTAGTGAAAAAGATAGTTTTTCTAAAATGAGATCTCTTTGGTGGCTTAGCTGATTAAACATAAGCATCATGGGTACAGTGATAACACTGTTGCAGCTTGGGACTGGAACTAGAACTGTTACATAAGAGTTTTTTTTTTTTTATCAGTAAACTGTTACATAAGAGTTAAATCCAATGTTTTAAAAACCAACCTGGAACTGGAACCGCTTTGACGACCAGTTTCCAGGTCAGTGATTCAACCATCCAGTCCGAATGGATTGACCCATGACAATTTAAAAATTTTTAAAATTAAAAAATTAAAAAAATAAAAATAATTGCCCAAAAACCGTTTTTCAAGTTGAATGGGTCAATGGTTCGATTGCCCGGGTCAAGCGGGTTGCTGACCAAGTAAACATTTTTTGCGTAAAAAATGGTTTGGGGTAAAATTTAAAACGGTATCCTGACCAGTTTCCAGGCCAAACAATCCAACTGTCTAGGTCAACAATGGTTTGAAAACCATGGTCAAATCTTTGTTTCATCCATGTGTAACCTGTCCCTGGATTTTGATATCTCTTACTGATCACACTGTTGGGTTTATTCCAATATGTATGGGCTTGACTCTTTTTTCTGAAACTAAATTAGGATACTGACTTCAGCTTCTACGTTTTGTTTTTTATTGATCATTAACATGATACCCATGATGAAATTATCAAAAAAAGAATGATACCCATGATGACTAAGGAAAGAAGATAAGAATGCACTACAACATCTGGATTTGAATATAGGTGGGGTGAGTACAGTGAAAACCGCTGACTAAGGTAAACAAAAAACAAGAGCATACTTCTAGCATGAGAGTACAGCCAATGACCCCAGGCCAGTTGCCCTCAGTACACATGAACTATTGTTAGTTCCAACCCCCTGTCTTGCTAACCGATTGCCACTGAATTTGCTGATCTAGGGAGCCATCTTAGTGAGCACTACAACCTGGATTCCAAAGATTTGAAGCATAATTTGATACCTGACTACCCAAGGACTGCTTGAATGTGATATGATCTAACTTGAATTTATAATCTGGAATATTAATTTGAATTGTGTTATGCAGGAGAGAAGAGAGAAGAGAGAGAGAGAAGATGAGAGAAAAGAGAACTAAGAGCCATAAAAGTACTGCTGGCGGCGCCAGCTTTTGGTATATATACTAGGGTGACAATATAAAAAAAAAATAAAAGGAGAAAATTACAATAGTACCCTTGCGGTACTATACTAAGAGAAATAGCGGCCTTTTAACATTCCCCCTCAAGTTGGGACATAGATGTCAATCATGCCCAACTTGTCACATAAATTATGATGCCGTGAGTGGTGTAACCCTTTTGTAAAGATGTCTGCAAGTTGATCTTCAAAGCTAACATAAGGAGTACACACTTCTCCTGTGACAACCTTTTCTCTGATAAAGTGTTAGTCAATTTTGATGTGTTTAGTTCTATCATGCAGCACTGGATTAGCAGCGATGTTTATGGCTGCTTTGTTATCACAGAATAGGGTCATAGGTCCGTCAACTGGAAAACCCAACTCACTTAACAAATTTTTTAGCCACTCCATGAGACATTGCTCGATATTCAGCTTCAGCACTAGATCTAGCTACCACATTCAGCTTTTTGCTTCTCCAGGTAACTAGATTGCCTCCTATAAAGGTACAGTAACCACTAGTTAACTTTTTGTCATTCAGGGATCCTGCCCAATCTGCATCAGTATACACTTCAACTTTCAAATGTCCATGCTTTTGAAACAACAAGCTTGCACCTGGGAACTTCTTAAGATATCTGAGAACTCTTTTTGCTGCTTCAAGATGGACAGTCTTAGGGGCATGCATGAACTGGCTAAGAACACCCACTGCATAAGCTATGTCTGGTCGAGTCATAGAAAGATATAACAATCTTCCTATAAGTCTCTAGAACTGTTTCACATCCTTGATGGGTTCACCTTGACAGTCACCTAGTTTGTGGTTAGGATCAATAGGGGAATCAACTGGCTTCACTCCCAATTTTCCTGTATCCTGGAGTAGATCTAGGCATACTTTCTTTGGGAAATAAAGATACCCCTTTGTGAACGGGCCACTTCAATCCCAAGGAAGTACCTTAGAGGACCTAGATCCTTCACTTCAAATTGGGTAGCAAGAAAATTTTTCAACTTCTAAATTTCATCATTCCAATCACCAGTGATAACTATATCATCAACATATACTATCAGTTCTACAATTTTCCCTTCCCCTCTTGGTGATTATTTCAGCCCACATAAAATTCCTTCTTATTTGAGGTTGCATAGACACTAAAAGCCAGGACATGACCATGTTGTTTTCTTGGTTCCATCTGTCATATTCAGCACTCCTAGAATTGGGTCCTTTGATTCTCCCATTTATATAGCCTATCTTTCCCCTTGTAGTGATGTACAGCTTTATCCCTCTTGACCACTCTAAATAATTTAAGCTATCGAGAGGAATAACAGCCATGGGAAAGGATAGGTCCACACCCCCACTCATTCCATTCTGCATTGAGGAAACACTGGATGTAACAGAATCTTCACCACTCATGATTACAGATTCAAAACACTCTTAAAGTGGGTACAAAACCTTAAAAAAGGTCTAACACCAAAGGAGAAAGGAAACCCTTTTTTCTTCGGAAAAACAACTCTTTTCTGTAAAACACAGGTGCTGTTACAGCACTAACAGGTCATCTCTTGACCTACGCATCAACGGAAAAGCTGTTACAGGCTTACATCAAGTACAGGTCACTCTCTGACCTTCAGTCCACCATAAAAGCTGCTATTGCAGCACACAAAAGGTCTTCATGACCTGCAGTTTATACAGGGGTCAGTCGACCCCACAAAAAATGAAAGAAAGAGGTGCTGATCACCTCAAATCCAACCAGCAGACCTAGTACAGGTTCTGCCCTGGCACACGACCAGAAAAAAAAAGAGGAGAGGGAGAGAAGTTACTTCAATGTGTGAGAAAACCTTGATCTTCAATCAGCTGAACAAGAGATGAGGGCGGCAGATCTGGAAATCTGGTGCAAAGAAAACTGTTCACTCGACCTCTCCTTTCAGATCTGAAAGTCCCGCTCTGATACCATGTTATGCAGGAGAGAAGAAGAAAGGAAGAGAGAAGAGAGAAGAGAGAACTGAGAGCCAAAAAAGTACTGCTGGTGGCGCCAGCTTTTGGTATATATACTAGGGTGACAGAATATAAAAAAATAAAAGGAGAAAATTACAATAGTACTCCTGCGGTACTATACTAAGAGAAATAACAGCCTTTTAACAAATTGTTTGACATATTTCCTGCTTAATGTCTGATTTTTTTTTTCTGATAGGTTGCTTAATGTTTGATTTGATACTTAAAGGAACAGATGAAGATCATTATCATAACCATTTTATTATTTATCAATAAATAAAGGGATGTTGTTGAGTGAAAAGGTGGCATGGGATCCCATTTATGGTGAAAAGTTTGTACTTAACGTATCATCCCTCCACATGACAGGCATAGGCTACATTTTACTTTTTTATTACTGTTATAATGACTGAGAGTGGCCTCTCTGGTAGAGCAGTTTTTAACCATATTCTAATTGAGGAATTGAGGAAAAATGATCAAGAGTATAGGAAGCTTAACATGGTCATTTTATTTTAATTTTTTCTTCCTTACTAAGCAATGCTTTCAATCTTTCAACTGTATGGTGAATCCTATTCCTACAACTTGGAAGTAAGATACAAAGACAAGAAAGGGTTTGCTAAAGGTTATTTCCTTCTAATCAATGATATTTGCATATGCAGGCCTCATCCAAATGAGTGTTCTGGTGGTGATCTTGATGGCGATTTATTCTTTGTCTGCTGGGATGAAAATCTCATCCCATCACAGACTGATACCCCAATGGATTACATTGGGAGAAGATCACGTTTGATGGATCATGAAGTAACCTTAGAGGTAATGTTGAAACAACATCAATTTCAATTAATTGGTAACGTAGGCTGAGATCCATTTTGCGTCTCTATTTCTTGCGACTGTTCCTTTTATGCCTTTGCCTCGTCTTATTCTTGTCTTTGCTGAAATATGCAGGAGATTCAGAAATATTTTGTCAATTACATGATCAATGATACCCTTGGTGTCATTTCGACTGCACATGTAATTCATGCAGACCGTGAACCAAGTAAAGCAAGGAGTCCAAAATGCCTTCAGTTGGCAGCCCTCCACTCCATGGCTGTTGACTTTGCAAAGACGGGGGCACCAGCTGAGATGCCAAGGGTACTGAAACCAAAAGAGTATCCAGATTTCATGGAGAGAGGAGACAGACCAATGTATGCCTCCCCTGGTATATTAGGTAAACTCTACCGGTCCACCATTGACTCAACCAAGAATCAAGAGCCTGACTTTGTCTGGAATGAAGAGGTTGCTCAAGCTGCTTATGACAAAGATCTTGAAGTGAGAGGGTTTGAATCTTTTGTAGAAACTGCAGAAAGTCACAAGAAGTTATACACTGAGAAATTAAGTACATTAATGAATTATTATGGGGCCAGGAGTGAAGATGAGATACTGACGGGTAATCTGCGAAGCCCATCATTGTGTTTGCAGAGAGACAAGATTAGGTATGGGGAAATGAAGGACCGGGTTTTGATTGCAGTTAGAAACCTACAAAAAGAAGCCAAGGGTTGGTTCCATAGTAGCTGCAAGTCTCATGAATGTCACAAGATGGCATCCGCATGGTATCATGTAACTTACCACCCAAAGTATTGTCATAATGGCATGAACAGTCTGAGTTTTCCATGGATCTTAGATGATATTCTACTGAACATCAAGTCTGTTAAGAAGATGAGAAACTAAGCGTGAATAGTTTGGCTGTTGTGGAAAATGTTTAGGTGTAGTGACACTGTATCTAAAGGAACAACGCGTGTTTTAAAAGCTTTTTGGTATTATGACATTTCCCTTTCCCTACGGAACCGGAAAATGCATGATGATGCAGAATGGCAATTTCTGGGCTGGGTTATTAGGGGGCGTTTGGCAAGTCTTTTTGGGAAGATTTGGTAGCTCTGACAATCAAAAGACACATTGAGCTTTTGCATGAAGATTTGAGCAGCTTGAAACTAGTTTGACTGCCGTGCATCTTTCCGTGCTTGAATAAAGCGAGAAAAACACGAAAAGCTTCATTTGGACCTTCCTGAAATCAGCCCAAAATGGGCTTCTTGTATTTTTTTGATGCACCGACTTTTGGTGGCTCGATCTGTTACGAGCCAAATGAAAAAAAGATCATGGCATGGTCTGCCTGACTTGTAAACAGCCAAAAGACTATGGAAAGACGTGCCAAATGGAGCCTAACTTATTACTGTCTGGCCCGTTCCAGACAGTTCATTCTAAATATAAACAATGCACAGCCCAGATTATAAGGCTAAGTTTGGGAGTGTTTAATGGGCCCGGACCACACTAATAAACACTTATTTGTGTTAGAAAAATAAGCCTGAATTTTGAAAACTCTAAAATTTGAACTTCTTTTAAGTGTTTATTTCCTTCCTGGCCTATACTGGTTCGCATTGAAAATATCTGTACTACCCCTGTTTGGAATAAGTGTTTTTTTTTTCCACTAAAAGGATCATTAGCACTTACCGGAATAATCACTTATTTAATAAGTAGTTAACTAATATCGAAACGTGAAGAAAGGAGGAAAAATTCATTGCGGCCTTGTGCATTTGCAGGTTTCCCGGCCAGCTAAATTTCACAATAACTGAACTAGCTAGCTTAGGAAGAATTATTCGTTACTATTCTTTTTTTTTAATAAAACGGAGAGATCCTTTTTGGGTCCACAGAACGCATTCTAGAAATTAAAATTTTTTGTCATAAAAGCTTGAAGTGAGAAGACATGGGAATTCCAAAGCCCAACTGACTATGAATTTTCAGTGTAAGACTAGGGATGTTGGCATGATTTACACGACTGATTGGAATTAGGGCTGTCAATGGGTTGGGCTTATCCAATGGACCCAAACAAACAGAACATATTATAATGGTTCTGGTTTCATGATTTTGTCTTGATAAGAAATGGGTCAATGGAGAGTTCCATTTCTTACCTGTCCCGAACTGGCTAAGACCTGGATATATATATATATATATATAATTTTCTTATAATTTGTATCATATTTTATGCTTGAAATGGTAAATTTGATAGATAATAAATAAGATAATTTAGTTAAAGATGTTTAATTTATTAACATATAAATAATTTAGTACTTTTTTATTATTTTCATTAAGATTATATTATCAAAATTTAACTTTTAAGTTATTATTTAAATAAACAAATATAGTTTTCAGTATAATCAGGTCTGGACCTGATAGACCCGACTATTAACCATAATGGTTCTGGGTCTGTGATTTTGTCCAATTAATAATTGATTCTAGACTGGTTTTACCTAGACCCAACATGTTGACAGCCCTAATTAGAACCCTTTTGTGTCTTTTTTGTTTGTTTAGCTAATGACTATATTTTGCTTATAAAAAGGGTCAAATATAAAAACCTCCACTAAGGTTTCTGGCAATCATCAAACCCCCCCTTGAGGTTGCACTTTCACAAAACCATCCCCTGTAGTATTGAAAAAACCTGCATTGCATCCCTTTGGTTATTGTTCTCGATGGAAAATATTGGCCTAATGAATTAGTTTTTCAAAAGTAGCTATTTTACCCTTATACCTATCAATTCAGATGAAAATTTACAAAAATACCCCAAAAGAATTTCACTTTTAATTAAAAAATTCCTTGAGTCAGATTGAAAAGAATATTTTGTCTAGTGAAGTCTAAAAGGGAAAATATGATATTTTGAATTAGGAAAAAATTTCGATTAATATTGTACTTTGGGCCTAGTGCCACTTTGGTCCTTGAACTTTAAAACGCGATAATTTAGTACCTGAACTTTCAAAATTTGCCAATTTAGAACCTACCGTTAACTAACCATTAACCAACTGTTAAGTGACATTTGAAAAGACATAAATGCCCTTCGAAAGTCATCTAATTTTCTTTATCAACCATCCAAACATTGATAAAAAATGAATAGTCCCAAATCCTTGCCTCGTGACCCCAACTTTCTTGAATAGATGAAGCAAGGATTTGGGACTGTTCATTTTTTTGTGAATGTTTAGATGATTGATATAGAGAATTAGATTACACTTGAAGGACATTTATATGTTTTCAAATGCCACTTAACAACTCGTTAAAGATAGGTATTAGATTGACACGTTTTGAAAGTTTGGGTATTGAATTATCATGTTTTAAAGTTCAAGGACGAAAGTAGCACTACGCCCAAAGTATAGGGTACTAATCGGAATTTTCCCTTTGAATTATATTGAAAGAAGCCCTAATAAGATGCAAGAATAATTTTGTAGCTTTGAAATATCCATTACTAGGACAAAGATAAAAGGGATCCAAGGTAGTTTTTGTGAAACTACAAGGGAGATTTTGTAAACAAAAAAAAATTAGTAATGTCAATGGGTCAGGTTAAATGGTAAATCAACATTGACCTGACTTTATGTGTCTTTTGGGGTCAGACTTAACAGTAAAAAGGAGATAAGCCCTTAAAATAAAGAATGCCAAATTTATTTGCCAAGGTCTGATCTTATTGCAATGCAAATTCATTTGCACTGATACAAAATTATAATAATATAAGACAGTGTTTGGAAGAGGTGTAAAATGTCATTAGTGTAAAAATACACTGATGAGGTTTTACACTGAACTGTATATATAATGACCATTACAATTTGAAAATTGATGTAAAAAAGTGTAAAGTTTTACATCGATAAAATCGATGTAGTTTTTACATCAATAATCGATGTAAAACTTTAAAGGTGATGAGGTTTTACATCTATTATTGACGTAAAACTATGCTCCATCCAAATGCACGCAAAACTAAACCAGAGTGTAGTTTTACGTCGACAATAATTACACTCTTTTGCCAAACACATACAAAAGTGAACCGGTGTAAATTTTATATCAGTTCTTGATTTACATCGCATCCAAATGCAGCCTAAATGATTTGAGTGTAAATTCTGATTAATTTTTATTTCAAGTTTTACCTTATTTTGATTGCAGTGCAAATTAAGTGAAATAAGCCAATAAAGTAAAACTCAAAACAAAAGAATTTGAATTCTTTTCATTTTGCACTAACAAAGCAAGCTCATAACTTGACCTTTTATCTTTCATATCATCCAATAGCTAAGGGAACAAGTATCATTTGCTCTGATATCATCTTGTTACATACATTCTTAAACTAATAAAAACAATAAGAAATTTTGAAGCAAAAAAGAGAGGAAATTAAGTTTGACTCATGAATTTAAAATCCAAGACTCTTAAACAATTAATTCACACCCTAAATTCATTTACACACAACACTGCTATACAATAATTGAAGTTACATAACAATGTTTCAAACTAGTTTTTTTTTTTTTTTTTAAGTTTATTTACAAATGATCTCTTATTTCTTTCATATTCTTATTCTTGTAAGAGGATGATAATAACAATAATAAATTTCTAGAACTGCTTAGTAATAATGTTTCTAAAATAATAATAAAGCAGGAAGGAGAATAGGAGATCCTCTCGAGTCCCCGCGGTGTCCACCCCCAAGTCAACTCGTCTCCTCGGCGCATTCCCACAGAGACGGAAGCGCCTTCATTCAGACTCTCCGCCGCGCGCATTACCATTACCGCCTTCATTCAGATCTGTAAATGTTTTCTTACGTGAAAGGCGGGCGAGAAATTACGGGGATCCATAGACGACTTAGCGTAATATGGAATTGAAGCAAAGCGGGATGAGAAATGGCGGTACCCGATATCATCGTCGAGATGATCGTATTGCCCTGGACCTTCATCGAAATTCCGAGCATAGCTCAAGGGGTCGTAGTGGAATTTCCCAAGCCTAGCACCTCGACCTCGGCCATTGCTCTTTTTGAAACGACGAATGAAAGCCTTCCACCGCGGCCCCGACACCCTGACCTTCCTCCATCCCTTCAACCACCATCTATCCTTCCTGTCGGCCGTCCGAATTCTCTCCCACCACAGTGATCCCTTGCCCCTCGTCGGTCGCTGCGAAGAGAAACATGGTATCCAGAAACAACACCCTCTCTTGGGCCCGACATGCACAACATCCGGATCCAAGTCTTCACCCGCTTCCGTTTCTTTATTCACCAACACTAGAATCTCTGTGGTCATATCTTTCATAAAAGCTGTTCAGAGGATCGAACGGAGAGGATCCAAAGGGATCGATCGAGGAGGTTAGCAGGAAAAGCAAGGAGAAGATCCTTGCCTGGTCCTACGAACCGCCGAACCCTAACCCTCTCTCTCTCTCTTTATTATTTCTTCCAAGCTGCTGGATTTTATTGAATAATTTTACCGGTAGTTCCCAGTTGCCAGTTGTCTCCTGGAACGGCTGGCTCATTGACATTGCATCGGAATAACTATTTTGCTGGAGCCTGGAGGTGGAGGCCTACCGCCCGCCCGTCTCTCCCGCAAATCCCCGTTATTCAACTGAGGGGTGGCTCAGTTGATAATTTGTACGTTAACATGTTCGTTCCAGTTCCAAGTTCCAGTATAAACGCCGATTCAATCCCGCTGATTGAGGGGGTTATTAATGTGGTGGGTGGACGTACTAAAAAAAATTCTTGTAACGATCGAAGAAAGTAAAGGGAATATATATATAAGTGAAGACGTTATATATAAAACCCAACCCAAACAAATAAATATAAGAGCGCTCTTATATTCATCTTGATCCAAATTTGATTTAAAAAATAATTAAAATATTATATAAATTTATTAAAATGAACTTAACAAAATACCAGCGTCTTCATGAGATAACCACTCCTTCAAATTCCAATAATGCCAGGAGTTCACATCTGCACCCCCATAGAGCACGCCCAAAAAATGTCTCACATCATATTTCAATCTGTATTTTGGGAACATTTTTCTACTTGTCATTGAGAAATATTTTCAATATTCGGTTAGAATGTGCTGTGGGACATTTTTGGGGCACGCTGCTGTGATGTGAATTCTAATGCCAATGCCAATTCGATTACCATCAGCCAATAGGCCCCACTTTAGTCTTGGACTTCTTTATATCTTACATATATTTGAATGGGATGTGAATTATCATTTTTATTTATTATTGAAAGTATTCAGGGGATTATCGAGATACCACCTCTTATACATTGAATAAGTAGCAAAGTTGTGAGCTCGCAATTACAATTAGTGATACAGAATGTTGGATTGATGAAACAATGAGCCCGTGTGGGTGTTGGGTGTGGGAGGCTTTCAGATTTGATTGAGTTTGCATACACCGACTGAACCGTTTTGAAGAAGAGCTGTGAATAAAAATGGCCTTTCTTTGGATATAAACTTTGGGCTATTTTTATAGAAGATGGGCTCTGTCAGACTTGGAACTCAAGCAAGCCCACAAATAAGATGGTCTAGGAAAGAACAAGACAACCCACATGAATGTGCAACATCATCTAAGTCATTGGTTTTTGCTGATATTGCAGTTATTTTTCCTACCAATTAAAGTGCATCATCAGTCCATGCTTAGGGCCGGACTGGGCTGGGCTGGTTTTTCTTACTCTGGAAAATAAAGCCTCCTATTTTCCAAGTAGTTGTCACTTGTCACCCTCCTAATCCTAAGTTAACTAAGCGGCATTCACAGACGGAGAATAAAAAATTAAAGGGATACTGAATGTGATGTGGGTCTGACGTGGATTAGAGAAATTAAGCTATTCTCCAACATAACCATAATAATCAGGAGGGATTGATTACTGATGGAATGAAGGGTTGGTTTTGCTTATTAGAAAGGAAAATAAATGAATAAAGGTTGCAACACGCTCTTGAATGTTGAAACATATTCTCGTGAGGTTTTTTATTCAAACATTTCGCTCCATCAATTTGATGACTTTCACAAGCAGTACTCAACACGTGCATGACTGACTCTACTCTACATCATCGATATCATCGCAGCTGCGAATGGAATTAATTAATTCCAAGTCCTAACCACACTATTTTCAATCCAGTAATGCTTGCAGCTTGAAACTTGGCTTGCAAGACAGAAAGTAACCCAAAGGGTTTGGGTGGTTGGTGGTCTGCTACGTACGTACTTTGACCAGAACGGCCGGGCCGGGTCACAAAGTGGAGCGAGTGCGAGTCACATACACATATACCGAGCGATGATACACTGCTGGTCGGATCGATCTTATTAATCAAATGGGAATATATATATATATATATATGTATATATTTTGATCCCCAACGAGAACCAACCTCCATCAACCATCATTGTCCAAATTAAGTTAATTATAAGCTTTTGAACGAGACTCATGAGGTTCCATGCATACAGCATACGGCTCCTGCATTTCCTTCAAATTCGATCAAAGCAACGTCACATGGGTAGGTAGGTAGCTAACCAAGAATGGCTGACTTGAATCCATTTTCTACTTTTCCAACTTCCGATCGAGTGACTCCATTCCATTCAAAGATGTGGATTGGATCAAATTTTCTTTTCTTCTACCACAAGTATTTCATTCCCATTCTTGTGAAGAAAATCACACAAACCGCTAGCAATGGTTTTGGATCCTCGATCCCGATCACCATTCTCGGCACTATACTATACTTTTTTTTTTTATTTTAACATCTCTCTCTCTCTCTAGTCTCTATATATGTCAAGACTAGTAAAACTAGAGTTATAAAATTATTACTTTTGAGATAACGGCTAATAATGACCGTTGTTTGGAGGTTGGAAAATTTTCACGGTTACTATCATGCTCATCTTTGACTATTGAAAAGCACTTTGACAGAATATCATGTCTAATATTAATTAAGCCCATATATAAAATGATATAATAAACTCTCTCTCTCTCTCTCTAACTATATATCCAACTTAATTTCTCTCACATTTTTAATTAATTTATGTTAACATAAACCCTCCATGAATCCCCCTCGATGCTTCTTCCTTCAAAGACCCATCACCACATGAGCTTGAAGAAAATATTATCAATATAGAAATGTCCCATGCATGCAATTAATTTCCCTGGTCAAATGAACTTATCAACTACTGCTATAAATACTAGTACCAAACTGCTCAGTTTTGTAGCATATATAGCCCTCCTCCCTAGCATTAGGCATTAGCAAGAAGAGAATAATTTATCGAAGCTGGTTAATTAGGATACCGCACATACATACAAGATATATTCATGGCTAGAAAGCAGTCTAAATCATCCCACTCCCACCTTGGCCGCTTCCTTCTCCTAATTATTCTCTTGTTGGGCTCCATCGCCTCTCTCTTCTCCACCACTCAAGCCCGACCATTAAGCGATCCAAAACAGCACGGATGCATGGAAGAAGGAGATACATTCCAACTTATTAGCAATCTCTCTCTCGAGGCAATAAAGATTTCTAGAGAGAAGGGGAACCGATTTGCAGACGTTAACTACTTGATGGAAGGGATAAAGAAATCCGGCCCAAGTCCGGGAGTTGGCCACTAGTGGTGGCCTGTACCTACGACTTACGACGGTTTCTTCTTCATAGCGATTAGCGACAGAGATTTTTAATTCTTCATCATATTAATTGAGTTGCTTGGACGAGGAGGAGTTGATATCTTATATAAGTAGTAGTTCAAACTTCAAAACGCAAACTTGATTGTGTAAAGTATGAAAATAATGTGTCATAAGATGGGCAATATTCTTATTCCTGTGACCTGATACGTGTTTTAGTGAAGAAGATGAGAATTCTTATTCTGTTTGTTTTGTTTGTACAATCAAACAGAAATGCATGTGATGATTAATTAGTGAACTACACAGACTGAACTCCAACCACATGATCTTCGATCGCTCATCTTAATCTAGACTGAACTCCATCGAACAGTTGGCGTGCACAGCAGGATCTTGCTGATCTTTAGCGTTACTTTAGATAGTCGATCTGTTAGATTCCCGAGTCCCCATTTTCTCTGTATATCGAATTTGGATTTCAACTGAATAGTATTATCCGTTAAATTCAAAATTCTCAAAATATCATATTTATTAATAAAATACTTTAATATTATATTTCAAGAACGAAATGTTGTAATTTTATTTTAGTAACCCATAAACCCTTGTGTAGGCATGCTTTCATCCCAAGTCTCTGCTGGAGACCTTACCGATTAGCCAGTTGACAACCTTACGAGTATAATCATATATATATATATATATATATATATATATATAAAGATCAAATTCAAATCTAATTCAGATAATAAATAGATACCATTTCCAATAAATCAGCTCTTCTTAGACAAATTTTCCCTCTTCTACCCATTCTCTACTTAAAGAAGTTTTGAATTGATACTTAGCCCACTTTTGTTTTACAGCAAAGACCTCTTACACTTGCGGATTTTGTCACTTTGCCCCCAGCTTTTAATCATATGGAATATTTCCATTTGATTTTATCTGCAAGTTTTAAAATTCAAAACTACACCTTAAGACCATTATGTCCTTTTAAATATATATATATATATATATATATATAACTCTCACACGTTTTTCTCGATCGATAAAGGCTCATAGAGACTCACACGGTCGCACCATCTATCCTCTACCGAAGTGGTACTGAACCAATGGTTCATCTTCCATGTCTTGAACGAGTCCATCCTGATTTTTTTTTTTTTTTTTTTTGAAAATTGTCATTATTGTTAGTTAGCTTATAAAATCTGAGGGGTAATTTGATAATTCTACTTGTATGATTAAATTGTTAATTAATCAAGAACAAAGTGTTGGAATAGGATCAAGGTTTTAAAAGGCTGAATGCGTAATTGGGGCGTAATGGCCCAAAAAGGTCAGGCGAAAGACTCAAAGTTTAACAAAAAAAATTAATTAAACTTTGTAAATATATAATATACCAAATTAAAATGATAGAAGTTACACATATCCATATAAAAAACCAAACCAATTTATTAGAAAAGAAATATATGAAGAATCATCCACATAATTGATATTAAATTTATGGCCATCCAAGAGTTAAAAAGAAAGGAAACAATTTAGTTAATTTAATCTATGCAAATAATAATAATTGTTGTTGTTGTTGTCATCTTCTTTATGAGAAGAAATGAGAAAAAATAACAAACTTGGGGCATCACATTTAGAATAATAAGAAAGATCTCACTTGATTTATGTACAAGAAACTAAGAACTTGATTAGTCCTTTTTGCATTGGACTCTCTTAAAATGTTAAGAAAAGCTAATAGAATTTGATTTGCCTTGTTGGCGTTTCATTTTTATTTTTTATTTGGCTGATAATTATTGAAGTGTTTTTTCTATATGTTTTAAATTATAAAAATACATTTTTTTTGCATTAAATCACTAATTAATCGTTAACACTTAGGGCTTACGCCTTTTTACGCCTCATTCTAACAAAGGCTTAAGCCTCACAAAGCTTGAGGCAAAATCTGCACGCTTTGCCTCAAGACATATGCCTCACGCCTCAAGGCTTAAGCCTTTTAAAATAATGAATAGAATAGGGTTACTTTGTTGATATCGAATTCAATATTCACAAAACGGTTCTCACACCATACTCACAGCCACTTGTAATTATACATTGGGAATATCTCCCCATGAATAAAAACTTTTAAATATAAAGATATTCTCAATACATAATTGCAAGTGGCTATAAAGACAGTGTGAGCATCGTTTTGTGAGGACTGAATACGAGTTCTACTTTGTTTGAGGGCCAAGTGTCACAATGCCAATGCCATTAAGTACAAAAAATGGTGTTTGTAATTTAGGAAAAAATTAGGGATAAGTTGACTGCACTCCACCTCAGACCTACAACAATTCAAAATTTAAAACAACTCCACCTATAACACCCATACCTGCTTATAAATTAGTATCAATTCCGAACTAGCACCTACCCCGAGTTAAGATTTTTGAGGGTAGACTGAAAGTAAAAACCCCAAAAAAATTATTCCTAACAAACAACGCAGAAATGACATTTATTTTTTCACTCTGACGGTTGACATATAACTTGGTTACTTGTCCATCAATGAAGTGTAATGGTCTTAGTGGACAAACAGAGAAATCTGGAAAGAAGGTTTTCTATTCTCTCTATAAAACTTAATCGTTTGGCAAAGTTAATTCAGGTAGAATATATATAAATGAGCTCGGACGGTTTGAGGTGCCATGCTCCAAGTTAAGGTTTGTAATATTTGACACGATTTGTGAATATAATTTGAACAGGATTAGTAGGTTTTGGTTTATTTTAATTGTATTGTTATTAAAATTGTTTCAATCTGTTTAATACAATTAATAATTGTGTCAATTTACAAGGAATTAAAGAGTTTAATCATATTAATATTAATTCGAGTTACGTGGTGTTACCTGTATAATAAAGAGGTCATGTTTATCTGAATACCCTTCCATACCTTTGATGTGAGACATAAATATGAATTGCCACCCCTACTTCAACCTCAAGCATAGATTAGACTAGAGTAGATGCACCTGACATTAGTGGATAGACCTTAAAATTCCAAGGCTCATTTGGTTATATTCCGAGTCCACAAGGCCCATAACTCCTGGACGGGGAACTAAAATCTCGATTTCTGGTGGGCCTGAGATGGTGGGTAATGAGGAAAGGCGGGTTAAGTTCTTTCCTGTTATTATAGATTTTTCTTTTGAAAATGATTAATAAAATTTAAGGTGATCGCCAAAATGGTGTATTTGAATGGAAAGATGCAGAGAAACGAAGCTCTTGATCGGATTTGCACTGACCTTTTCCTGAATTGGTTGCGGCCCTCATCTCTGGGTTGTGGTTTGATGAAATTACAGACCCCAAGACAAGAGCAGTATGGCTGTATGGGTAGGGGTGTCAATTGGACTGGATTTGGTCCAATCCGATCCAGTTCAATGTGAATCTATTACAAATGGATCAGGTTTAATTGAATCCAATGAATAATTTGGACCATTTTGGATCAGTCCAATTCAATGTTTGGACCGTTCAATTTGTTCAAATTCATTTTAATTTAGATTAGTTTCAACCCAAATCCGGTCCATTGACACCTAAATTCTTATCTTATATCAATGGACCAGATATTGACTTAATCCAACCAAATCACCAATATAAATTTATTACGGATGGATCGGGTCCAATCCAATCTAATAAATATTTTGGACCAAATTGATCCAATCCACTATATATTTTTGGTCCATTCAATCCGCCCAATTTGATTTTGGACTGAACGGGGTTCAGTCCAGAACCGGTCCATTGACACCCTTAATATATGGAGGTATGGAGATATGAAATAAGTGAGGAAGTTGGAGTGATGAAAAATGTAAACAAATCACAAAGTTGGAGTGAGGAAGTTGCTTGTGATTTACTTCATCTGTGGTGTATTGCTTGTAATTCAATTCATTCTACTTTATTCTACCCAAATAGATCTTTGTTATTACTGGGTACAATTTTTTTCTAATCCCAGTTTGAAGTTTTTTTTTATAATTGAAAGTTGATTTCATTAATCAAATAGAATAAGACTTTACAAGCATCCCTTGAAGAGGCACGAGGTGCAGCCTCTCCTAATCATTACAAGAGATCAGAAATAAAGATTACCAAGCTGCATAAAATAACCCACCCCTAGAGGACCCTTGTTTAGCAAGAGAGTCAACCAGAGCATTTGCCGACCTACCCACCCATTGGACTCTAAATATTATGTTTCTTGTTAAGCATTTGACTTTTTTTATGAAATCCCTATAACTCCAAATGACTGAATCTGGATTCGAGAACCAGGCCAAAATCACCTGAGTCCCCTTCAATTAATAATTTCTCCACTCCAAGTTGGTTGGCAATCTGGATCCCTTGTACTGCAGCCAATAACTCAGCCGTTGTAGAATACCCTATTCCCACCGGACCTGAGAACAGCCAGTTTGAAGGTTGAAGATTGATATAATCTTCTTTATCTTTCTTTCATCTAATTCCATACAAAAAATAAATAAATAATTTAAAAAAAAATTGCATTCTCTTCAACGGTTCAACCTCTATATCGACCACCATTTTTTCTATCAATAACAGAATTTTATTATATTAATATATAAAAACAACAGTACAGCAATCAGAGAGAGTTAAAAAGGCTTAACACTCCCAAGAAAGCAACAACAAGCTCACAAATACAGCCCAGTACAAATGAACCCTTCCCACACCCTGCTTTGCCAAAGCATCTGCAAAGGCATTTGCTGTTCTTTTCACCCACTGAGATTGTATTTCCATCTCCCTAGTTAGTCATTTGATTTCCTTTCTTTCATTAGTGAACTTCCAAAGGCCACTCCCCCTCTGCATCCAGATCAACACCAACTTTGAGTCCCCTTCAATAATTAATTTTTGTATATTCAGTTCCTTGCTCTTTCTAATACCTTTCAATACAGCATAGATCTCAGCTCTCAAAGAATCCCCAATCCCAATGGAGCCTGAATACAATGCCAACACTTTCCCCTCCTCATCTCTGAAGACACCTCCTACACCTGAAGGGCCTGGGTTACCTTCACTACTTCCATCAAAATTTAGCTTTATCAACCACCATCTTGATCTCTATTTTTTATTGCCTTGCACTTCTTCATCCAATTGAATGCCACCAGCCCCTCCTTGAATCCAATTCTAAAACGTTTGATCTGATAAGGGTCATCCTCAGCCATGTTCCCACAATTCTTCTCATCACTAGGAGCTTTATCTTCTACCCTGTCTCACACTGGATGCCTAAATCCTACCCAATGTCTATTTTGACCATTACCTCCCTGAAAGATCCCATTCAATTAAACTCAGCCAATGAATTATCAAGCAGTGACAATTCCTCATATTGGCAATTTCTACATCCCTGACCTTTGATCCTCTTTCTCTCATAAACTCTGTTGAACTTCTAACATGGGCATGCACCACACAAGCAACTCTTCAACCTTGAGAACTTTTTAGTTACATGCACCAAGATTGTTGGTGCCTTTAAAATGATTCCCAGTACTTCTAAGGTTCTCCTTGGCAAGAAACCTTTGCTGCTAACCTTACCTCATGAACATCACCGTTTTTGGCATTCTGCACTCTTCCACTAATCCAACCCAAATCCACCCCTAACTTACCAATTAGAACCTCAAACCACTCACCTTGCCTATGAGAATGTGACATTGTCCACAAATCAGGACAGTATTTTCTGTGAACTCATATCTTGATAAATGGTGAAGAGAAACCAAACTCACCTATTGTGAGAATGCAGGTTTCAGTCTGAGAGTAGCCACTTAATGCTAATATATTCCAAAGGTTAGGTCCGTATCTAGCCAACCCTCCCAAGAGCCCAGGTTGCCGAGACAAACACTGGGTAATGGCCCTTTATTTTAATGCTTTAGAACAAACACTCCTGAAAGGGCAAGACTATTATAGGCCCTGTAATTTTTCCAGGAAATAAGTTATCTTCTTTTAGAGCAATCACTCATGAATTGTAATGGCCCTTAATTGAAGCAAACACTCCTACAGCAACAAGACTATTATAGGTCCCATAATTTTTTCCAGAAAAAAAAAATGTCTTCCTTCAACTTGATCTAGTCAATTGCCTCCATGAGTAAGTGAGCAACTTGCTTGCCTTCTAATCCCAATGCTAAACCTAACGAAGAATTCAAAGCAGTGCCCACGTGCTTCTTTAAGTCCCCGTGTTCTCCCCAAGCCATAAACTCACCAATAGACAATCAATAAGAAAAGAGACCATGTCAACCATAGAGAAGGAAAGTTAAGTTGGTGACTGTTGGTTCCTAGAACTATAGATAGGGGACCCGCTTGGATCAGGGAGTTAAAAGGGAGGCCGTTTATAGGAACAATTTGACAGCAAGCCTTATGTATTTTTTCTCTTGTTCGTTCCTAGAACTATGAATATGGAATAAGAACGAAATAAAATCACCCGAATCTTAGCACCATTTAACATCACGTTCCTCTTCTTATCAAGACAGGTTCCGTCCCCCTTGCTCTAGGAGCAATAAAAATAATAATCTCCCATAGGTGTGCCATAATGCAAAAGGTTGAGGTCATCTGCACCCTACCTAATGGAAGACGTCCAGGAAACATCCTAACACAGAAGATTGTATTTGAGAGTATACGGCGTGAATCGAGCATTTTCACCTGCATCTCGTTTTGCAGTGGACAAATCTAGTTTCAATTTCTAATTTAGCTCTAACCAGACTCCAGTGACAATTCCAGATTAAGCAAAAAAACATAAAATAGGAGGAAAAAATGCACTTTTTTCCACAAATTTGGTTTCATTTCCCCACAGAAATGTATCCGTTGGTAAGAATTCTAATGCCATTGATTATCAATCCCATTGCTATCATAGAGAAGCCAATTGAAATCCGCGGTAGTTCAACCACTCTAAGCTCACATCTCGCAATCAATAAGGGTCATAAACACAAAATCAACATTTTCCGCATACTCGATCTAACAAAGAGGAAACAGTGCTTCGCCACTTACCGCAACCGCGTTCCTGAAGAGAAAGGATTCATGATTTGGTCCCTTGTGAATATCCGGGGGAGCTCGATCCGATCCAAATAAGAACAGAAGCGGGGAAATCTCAATCACGAAAGAAGCCGAAGATCGAAAGTTAGAAGGGATGGGAGAAGACAAAGGTCAAGATCCGAGGTGACAATTTGAGGGAACGCAGTGGGATGTAAGAGAATGAGAGAGATTCAGAGGAGGGATTTGGATCGGGGAAAGATATAGTGCTACTGAGAGAGCTATTTGTTTCCGCGATGGTTTTTTTCTTTTTCTTTTATGATTTCTCTCCCGTCTGTCCTGTAAACGGAAGGATGGGAGAGAACAGATCTTCGAATTCAAGGCTTTAATTCCATAAATTTAATCAAAATTATTTATTTTTATGAAACGCATGTACCATTGTGAATTAATCCCAACACAACGTCCTCACGAGAAGTCGAACTCCGGACCCAGTTGAATGGACCTTGAATGGGTTTTGGGCCGTAAATTTTGTTTACAGTTCAGTAGATCTGTAGACATGGCCCACCTGCGGTTCCATCGAAGGTTCGAAATCGAAATACTCGAGATCATTTTTCATCTACGATTGAAATCGCTGGAAAACAATGACGACTCCACGGACCACACCAACACGTATCGACGGAGAAAAATGTTCCTAACCAAGGTTGCGTTTGGGTCAAGAATGCATTTTAAGTTTCATTTGGTTCTAGAATGTGCCACAAGTGGAATTATTATTTGATATTAGAGGTGTAAATCAGGTCGTGCCAGTCTTTGGCGGGCTGTGTTGGACCATGCTTGCCTCTTCTTAGATACTTCAGAGGTCAGGCCCGGCACAGCCTAGAACACGAGCTCAGGAGGGTTCAGGCCGGCTGGGTCGTAGGCTAAGCTAGGCCATGAGAGGCATATTTTAAAAAAATAATGAAAATTTTAAAATAAATTAACAAAATAGACAAAAAAATGAAAAAAAAAACCTTGAGATTTTATTTTATATGAAATTTGATGTTTACAATTGTTTATATATGAGATAATAAAATGAAATTAAAAAAAAATATATAATACAATTGGAATAAAATAGTATAATGAAATTGAATATATATATATATATTATAATTATTGTTACCTATAGAATTATATATATACATACATGCATACATATATATATACATAATTATATAATATATATGGATCGTGTTCCAGGCCAGGCCGCGGGCCCGTA
Organism: Nelumbo nucifera; assembly: GCF_055504915.1. NCBI lineage: Eukaryota > Viridiplantae > Streptophyta > Magnoliopsida > Proteales > Nelumbonaceae > Nelumbo > Nelumbo nucifera. The sequence goes on along the minus strand of NC_142652.1, from coordinate 12,457,034 downwards.
CCAGCACAGCTCGTGTGCTACAGTGGCTGGTCGTGCTGGCCCAGCCCATGTCGTGTAGACCACGAGAAGCATTGCCTGATTTACAGCTCTATTTGATGCCAATTGAGTGATGGCTAAGCTGGTATGTTAACTGGTTCGCTCCAGGCCTCCAGCATAAACACGGGCTCAATTCCCACAACTACCAACTTTGGAGAGGGGGACTGGGGGTTAATACTTAATAGTGGTGCATATCTCTAAACTACCAAAAAAAAAAAAGGTGGAATTGTTGTTTGATAAATTGTTGATATTAAGGTGTCAAATTGTCAATGGGGTTTTGGATTCCACCTTGTCCAAATCAAAACCAATTTAGACAAATAGGACAAACCAATAGACATATTAAATTGGACCCGTCCAGGTTTAATGGTTCAAAATATTTATTGGATTGGATTGGACCTAATCCATCCATAATAGATTTATATTAGATTGGATCAATCAAACCAAATAAATCATCTAATTTATTGATAGAAGATAAAAATATATGTGTCAATAAACCAAATTTGCATTGGAACCCATCAAAATTAAAATCAATTTGAACATATTAGAGAGTTTAGGCATTAAACTGAACCGATCTAAAATAACCAAAAGTATCCATCAATTGGATCGGATCTAATCCATTTATAATGGTCTTCTATTGGACTGGATCGCATTGGACCAAATCAGGTCCGATTGACACCTCTAATCCATGGTTTCATAATCAGGAGGAAAATGGACATTTGTTAACACGTGATTTACGGCATTCCCACCCATGCAATATATGGTAAAAAAAATGGGGTTTTTTGGCATGTTAAAATAATATACATAAGACAAGTGATTGGTATATATTACACATTAGAATCGTACTGCATAGCGCTGAGATCTCTATCCAAAATGACATTCGATCGATATTAGCCGTATGATCAAAGGCCTGTGGTGAGAGATAAAATTTTTACAAAGAAAAATGTTACAACGTGTTTGATCAAAAACAAAAACAAAACAACATATACAATACCGTATAGTCCAAACATAACCAGTTAACCACTACCTCACTAATAGAATGCCTTACATGTCTGAAAATGGGATCTCGATCCATTTTATAGGAAGAAAAAATAAATTGATTCATTTATTGAACCATAACATTTTTTAGAACCATCAACCAAACACCGCCTAAATAACAGCCTCCATGTACTACACCTTTTTATTAAATTTCCATATATTACACTTACAGATTAGAGGAGCACTTGCACTGGCTTCATGTCCAGAGCATAGGATTGAAATCAGAATTATTTTATTAATATCATACAATGTTAATGTTTATATATGATAGTGCCTCCAATATTTTAAATTTTAAATATAATCTATGAGTTAGGGCATTTAAAGAAAAATATATTTTAAAAATCTAAATATTCTTCTATCTTTTTGCCTTTTTATTTTTACTTTGAACACATGCAAGGCATATATTATTCCACTAGTTTTAGAGAAAATGGTTAAAATTTAGGAAATGCCTTTTGGACAACAAAAATATGAGGGGAATAACTAGTAAATATTTTTTCACCATATTTCTTTAGATGTCTTTAACTCATTGATTGGGTTTAAATATTAAAATATTTCGACAAGCACTAGTTGCAAACATTGACATTATACGATGGCCATTAAAATATTTACAGTTTAGCTTTTATGGTCTAAGACATCAAGGCAACACAAGCATCAGCATTATGCAATAAAGACATGACAAATCCAAATCTATCGTGTGCATGTATTTAAGTCTTATTTGTTTTTTCAATAAGTTATTTATCTAGGTAAATCTTTCCTGGAAAATACTTACCTGATTAAGTGCATTTATTCATGTTCTTTTATTTTATAGGTAAATATGGTAATGACCATTTTAACCATAAAAAGTCATTATTAAAATGGACATTTTTATTCCCATTCAAGTATTAGTGACTTTTCCCCGGGTGAAAACATTATTTACCCACTTAGGATATAGATATCACTTATTCGGGTAAGCGGTACCCAGTTTCTTGGTCCCTACATAAATCTGAAATAAGAACATAGGTTTCTTAATCAATGGAAATCAAAATCCCATTGACCAACTTTCCCCCCTCTCAAAATTCAAAAAAAAAAAAAAAAGAATGCTCCTTTAAAGGGTTACACACACATCAATATTTTGGCTTTAATAACCCCTGAATTTTACAAAAAGGTCAATTTCAACCATTAGTACGGTTATGTGGCAATGTTAAAGTTTGAAAAATACCACTTTTAACCCTAAAGTTTGAAATTTGGCCAATTTAATAAAGTTAATTAAGTAATTACTTCAAGGTCTAATCAAATGACCCTAACATATTTAATTTATTTAGTTAAATTAAATAAATTATACTAATTTAGATAATTAAGCAACTAAATCAGTAAATTAAATTAAATAAATGAAGGTAATCAACTAAAAATGGCCATAAAGCATGGCATTTAGGGGTTCGTTTTGTTTGGTCCAAATGGATCAATCCATGATGCTTTGAAAAAAAATGACCTAAAAAACCATTTATCGGATTGAATAATGTAGCAGTTCAACCATTTTGGGTCAGTTGTTTGTTGAAATTTCAAGCGATCAAACTGTTCAACCAAAGAAATAATCAATTGTCTAGTTCCATTTTATACCTAGGTGGTAGAACCATTCAACCCAAGAACTGGTCAATTGTCTGATCCATAAACTTTTCAAAAAAAAACATTGATTTGGTTAACAAACCATTGTCCCATACGATTCAAGTGCTAAATTATTCAATATATTAAATGGTTTTTAAATTATGATTTATTTTAATTATATTTTAATTTTTAATGTCATGGGTTGATCCATTTCAATTATATATTTTTGTTAATTATTTATTATTTATTTGCTTTTATTTTAATTAATCTAATTAATTAACTTTGTCTCTTAATTAATTTAAGGGAAAATTCCCGATAGGTACCCTATACTTTAGGTCGAGTACCAACTTAATACCCAAACTTTAAAATGCCACAATCTAGTATCCAACCTTTTATTTTGCAACAATCAAGTAGCTACCGTTAATGAACCGTCAATTATATATATCACATGACCTCATGTGCGATTTAAGACTTTTGAAAATGTCAAAATTCCCTTTTGAGATCTGCCTTTCTTAATTATGTTTCTCGATCTTCTTCTTTCAAGATTCGGAGGTGAGTTATAGTTCTTTATTCATGTTCTTCTTTTCATTCGTCGCTATCATCTTTTTAACTAATTGTGCTTAGTTGCTTACTGGTGCTAATCAAGGTTTCGTGGTCGTCCTTTCGTTGTTTGAGTTATGCTCTTGCTTATTTTGTGGTCAGTGCTTTTTTATTTTGAGAAAGCGGTGCCGTGGAGTTCTTTGTTCGATTTTTTTCCCGTTTTCCTGCTTTGGTTATGTTTTACGATTGTCTGGTTTCATCTTTTATGATTTGGGTTGAATCGATAATTGTGTTCCACCCAATGTTGATTATATGATATTTTTGTTTACAGGTTTGCCTTTTCTGTTGTCTTTTGTTTTCTTCTTTTCTTTCTTGACCTTGTGTGTTTGAGAGATGTTGATTTTTTCGCTTATTGTTTTTCTTATTTTCTCTTCATCTCATTAGTTTTTTTTTTTTTTTTCATTTGGACTCAACGGTTCATGTAAAGGTTATTCTACTATTGCTCACTAAAGTCTATCTGAATTATAGGCTAATGGATCAGTACCAGAACGACGAGCATGAATACATGGTTGATGATTACTATGACTTGATTGATTTCGAGGATGATCCTTTTGAAGAAACATAGCAAAATAGAAATTGAGAAGATACGGATTTTGAAGACGACTTCGACATGGTGTGTTTAGAGGATTGTAATTGGCTCTTTACTAAATTTATTTGACCTTAGAGTCGAAGTAATTGATTTGATTTGGGCTTTGGCTTTGTTTTTTATCTTGTTTCAGAATAAGGCGAAGCCTGATACTTCGGCTCTTGAGGCTCAAAATGGAAAGGATATTCAGGGAATTCCATGGGAGAGGATGAACTTTACGAGGGATAAGTACCAAGAGACGAGATTGAAGCAGTACAAAAATTTCGAGAGCCTCTCCCACCCTCGCGGAGAGATTGCAAAGGCAAGCTTATATTCCCCTGTTTAAGACAATCGTTAATAATTAATTAGTTGTCTTTGAAGATAGTCTAGTGCTCCCCGGTGTTGATGCAAGCCTTTTTGTTTCTTTTCATAGAAAACAAAGCTATGGGTTGATTTTGCATTAGACCGACGATGAAGATCACGAGTTTAAGACCGTCCGTCTAATGAACAGCACGCGCTGGCCACCACTTACTGCGTTTAAGCCCTTCCGATGGCTGCTTGCTTCATCAGCTAGGTCTGCGGTTGGTATTTGGTGCACCATTTTCAATAGGTTGAATTAAAATGCATATGGGTTATGTCATAACCTGAACTCAGACGATGTGGCAAGAGACGATTCTATTCGCTCAGTTTTGACTTTTTGTCTTTAGGTAATGGCTTTGGATGTGTTTGAGGAGTCAACGATGACGGGGAGACAGATGAAGCATTTTGTACGAAGATTTACCCCCAAGAAATGATCAGGAGCCACTAGAATGTGGCTAAAAAAGTAGTTGGATTTCACCACTGCGAGCTGATTGAGTGTTAGCCGCCGCTGTGTTGAATCGAAGAAGGTGATCAGTGAATTTAGGTTCGAATTAGCAAATTAAAATGGAGTTTTTGATTCTTGCTCGATGGAAGAAAGCAGGAAAATGATGAGGGATGAAGGGATCATAGGAGTATTGTGGTAGAAGAGTAGGAGTGCCGCCGCTGTTCAACGAAGGAGACGATGAGCAGTAAAAAAATCGAGATTAGAAGAAGAACCCTGAAACCCAAAACCCCATCACAAACTGCATGTATCTAAAACCTTCTCACGCCTCCGAAACTCTGGACAAAGACAACGTCCTTCGACGCATCCGCCACCACAAGCACGTAAACAAGGTCCAAAACGCTCTCCATGCGCTCCTGAGTTCGCCTTTTCTCAGGAGGGGCAGATAACGCCCCCATCCGCGAGCAGAGGTGGTTGGACTTCGCGAGGGCAATAAGTGGTGGGGGTGGTGGAACGTTGGAGTTTGAAAAGATTATCTTTTTCGTTTGGGATTCATTTGATAAAGAAAATTAGATGAAACTTAAGGGGTCTTTTTTCCTATGATGAATTAATATAAACTATTAGATTGTCCAAAATGAAAGTTTGGGTATTAGATTGTGGTATTTTAAAGTTTGGATATTAAATTGGCACTTGACCTAAAGTACAGAATTTTCCTTTAATTATCTTAAATAATATAATTTAATTAAATAAATTAAATATTTTATGGTCATTTAATTAGACCATGAAGTAATTTACTTAATTAACTTTACTAAATCGGCACATTTTCACACTTTAGGATCAAAAGTGACATTTTTCGAACTTTAGCAGTGTTACATAACGTTGTCTAACAAATCTATCAACATCCTTTCAAATGCTGTCTATTTTTTTTAGAGTTGTCATTTTTCTCCGAAGTCTAAGATTGAAAATGGTCATTTTAAATTCTTTAGGATTGAAATTGGCCCTTTCACAAAGCTCAAGGGTTGTCAGAGCCAAAATCGGTATAAAATGGATTGAAGTATAACTGGATGTGTATGGTATATATGTATGCCTATTTATATAAAAAGTTAACTCTCTTAAACAAAAGTAAGTGTCAAACAAAATTCATCAAAATACATGAAAAAAATTCTGAATATTGAATATTGGCCCCATACTTAGTATGGGGGGTCATTCTCTAGTACCTATTTATATAAAAGGCTAAATCCCTTAAGCTACCACAAGTTTTAGGAAACATACTAAAACTTTCCATACTATTTGCAAAATCCCTTTAAGTACTCATAAATTTTATGTCAATTAACATCGTGAAGGAAATATTCAAATGTTGAATTTGCCTTCATTCTCTTAGAGTTTTCAAAATAATACCCAATGGATCCAAATTTTCAACAATGCTAAGATTAAGTAGAAAATACAAAAATAAAATATTTTATTTACAAACAAACACATTTTTTCTAACCATAAACATCAAATTTAGAGAAAATAACCCAAATTCAAATCTAGTAACAACCCTTTTAAATACATCCGCAAGAGAAACATGAGGAGCAAACATAACTATCTTCGAAGTTTTATGCATGATTTAAAAAACCGACCTGGAAACGGAACCTCTTTGATCACTGGTTTTCAGGTCTATGGTTCAACCGTATCAAATAGTTGTTTGACCTTTGGAATATTAAGGTGCTATCTCTCTTCTTTTATGAGGAGAGAGCTAGAGCTATGTGGTTATTGGCTAAGAAAACAAAAAGGAAATGAAAGAAAGGAAAAAGCGGAAAGGAAGGGAAGTAAAGAAAGGAAGAAAGACGGAAATAATAATAAAAAAAAAAAGAAGAAGAAGGCAACGTTCTCTGGCAACAACAATGGAGACGATGATCTCTTTCTCTTATCCCAGATTAGAGATCTCATATTTCGATTTTCTCTTTCTCTAATCTCTAATCTCAGCTTGTATCTCTTTCTCTCCAACCTCTTTTTCTCTCTCTGATTTCATCGATATCTCAGATATGAGATTGTGTCTCGGATTCTCAGTCCCTCCCCCATCTCTCAATCTCATTTATTTTATCTGTTAATAATCTTTAAAAAAATATTAAATCATTGCCTGGGTCAAACAGTTTAGTGGTTCAACCATTTGGGTTAACGGTTCTTTCACCAATTCAACTTTTTTTTTCAAAAAAAAAAGAGCAGTCCAATCTTAAAATGGACCTAAAAACTGACTAGTTCCTGGGTCAAACGGTTCAACCATTCGGTCTGGTCCAAAATTTAAAACAGTAGTTATAGGCTTACTGCTATTGAAGAGCTTTGAGGTTGTTAGCTTAGACTTACTATTGATTCAGGGCACTATTTCTTAACTATGGATCAAGGGGTTCATGTAAAGTGTTTGATTAATCCAAAATACATTTTATTATAGGGAAAATTCTCGATTAATACCCTGTACTTTGGGCATAGTGTCACTTTGGTCATCGAACTTTAAAATGCGACAATTCAGTACCCAAACACTAACAAAAAAATTAATAGTCTCAAATCCTTGACTCTTATATTCAAGAAAGTTATGGTCACCAGAATGTCCACTCAAATGCAACCCCAACTTTCTTGAATGGAAGAAGCGAGGATTTAGGATTGTTAATTTTTTGTCAATGTTTAGATAGTTGATAAAGAAAATTAAATGATACTCGGAGGGCATTTATGTGCTTTTCAAATGTCACTTAATGACAAGTTAACTGCTAATTAATGACAAGTACTGGATTGTTAGTTTTAAAAGTTTGAATACTAAATTATCGCATTTTACAGTTTAGAGACCAAAGTGGCATTAGGCACAAATTATAGAGGATACTAATTAGGAATTTTCCCTTTATTATATTGCCACTTTGGAGAATAAACATCTAATTATTGAAGCTTGTTTCTCAAAACATTCATAGTAGTCAATGCTCAAGACGTGAGGAGAAGATGCAAATGGGCAATACATTTTTTCTTCCTGAGTTCCTGTGATTTACAAGGGGAGATTTACCTGGTATGGATTGGGCAATGGACACAAGAAACCCATATTTTGAAATTGTTCTTCTAATCCTTTCTTGAAAGAATAAAATCTTATTTATTTTGCGCTTATTGTGGTTGAGAAATGAGTGATCAGTGCAACTGCCATCATATTTGAAGTCAATCCCCTTATTCTCCCCTTATTCCCATCGACTTCTCTTCTTCATTTTCTTTTTTTTTTTCGAATATTAAATTAAATGGAAGCAGGTTTAGGACGCTATGGTGGAGACATCAAAACTAAGCTTAAAAAGAGATTTTATTCCATTGTATCTTGGTGTGGCTGGGTACTCTTAAATGGAGGAAGACTCGTAGAGGGGCCAATGACAGGAACACTAAGCACTCGTTTGGGTCGTAGGAATAGGGGTTTGGGATTGTTCCGATTCTAACTGTTTGATTGGATGGAATTGGAATCCCACTTTCATTCTTATTGGCATTTTTTCATTTGAGAGAGTGGCCATTTCCTTTCCCTCCTTTGGGAATGAAATTTTATTTCTGTTGATTACAATATTCATTCTCATTCCTATCTGAAGTCTGAACCAAACAGATTATGAGAATATACCATTCAAATTCCAATTCCAAAAGATTTCGGCTTCAATTCTAACTGCAAACTAAATGGACCCTAAACCTTTGGGTCATCATCACACTTTACAATAGTTGCATTGCAATGCTTACTAGTGTGCGCTGGGGCCTCATAGCAGTTTCTATGCGCTGGAATCTCATAGAAGGCTGGATTTCTTCACGGTTAGGTTCATCATCTTCACAACTATTATTTCATTCTTTGCATTGCAGTGCTGTGAAACCTGGCATTAGTAATCATGAACTGCATCATACCTCTTATAAACTAAATTTGGCTCAGTTTGGAAAGAGTAAAAATGCAAATATGTACAATGTAAATACATACAAAATATAAGGTTTTGTGCTCTACATATTTGCATTTGTACTCCTTCCAAACTCAGCCAAAGGGAACTTGGTCAAAGTGACCTTATTGAATCATTCAATAAAATTTTAGCCAAACTTTTATGAACGAATGAAAATGAAATTTTGATGCATGCCATTACAAAAAAACAAAGGCAAAACTTAAAGCCTTTATTATTTCTATTAGTAGTTATTATTGGTACATGCCATTACATAAAAAAATTAAGTTTAATGAAACATTTGTTATCTCTCTTAATACTTCTTTGAATCGATCTAGAGAAACCCAAAAACATGAAATCACTCCGAACATGGTCCCCATGCCCTTAAACTCTATACAAGGTTCAAAATATCGATACAGGCCGATACACCACCACTAGGGTGTATCAGCCTGATCAGCCTGTATCGGTACTTTTTAAAGTTTTATTTGTTTTTTTTTCAAAACTGATTTAGAGGGGTTGGTTTAAGGCCCGATTACCCTCTAAACCATTGTCTGACCTGATACAATCCCTGGAAGGACGTATCGGAAAGTCATTGACATGATATGTATCGGATGATACGGGCTGATACGTGTCGATACATTGAACTTTGACTCCACATCCATCAACATGACCCATTTGGAATCGAAACCCTTGCAAGACTACCATGGTTACTATGTCAAGGAAGGTGTTAGAACTTTCGAGGAGAGCTTAGTTTAAGTTCGTTCTTATTCAGTCATGAATCATGGATTCACTTGTTGGAACTTTGTGCAAGTTTTCCATTAGAGATATAGAACATGCTCTTTTTCATGACTGATGAAGAATAAAATAGGAAAAAAGGTTGCCTATAATTCCAAGGGGTCAAAGTTAAAAGGCATTGTGGACCAAAAAAGATAAAGTTAAGTTTAAAAGAAACCATACATGTAAGCATATTGTAATGGTAAGACCCCATTTGCTTTTCCATAATTTATTTATTTGGATCAATGCATTTATTTTATGTTTTTTTTTTAATTTCTCAAGTAAATAAGATAATGATTGTTTTAACCCTATCAATCCATTATTAAAAGGGACACTTTTGTTCCATTCAAGTGTTGACAAGTTTCCCACATGTGGGAAAGTTACTCACCCACCTAAGAAATTGGTACTACTTATCCGAAAATACCTAAGAATATATGAATTCCACATAAATCTGAAAAAAGAACATTAATATCTTGGTAGGTGTTTGGCATCAATGCTATTGCTTCAGAGTTATTTTTTGAGAAAACAATGATGTATGGATGAGGGTTTTGTTACACTGTTTTTCTGAGAAAAACAGTTCCTTTTTTTTTTGTTTGGCATTGATGCTACCACATAATTAGTTTTATGGGGAAACAACGCTGTTTTTCTTTGGTACCAATGTTGTATAACCGTTTTCAGCATTGGTTTACATTATCCGATGCTTCAGATGATGCCACATTGGTGCCATGTCATTGTACCGTTAACAACAACGAGTTGGAACCTTAGAAAATGTTGAATTTGGCGTTTCCTTAGACCACACCTTCCCGACAAGGTTCTAAATATTGATACGCCAGTAGGGGGCATATCGGTAGGGGTGGAGCTAGGAAATTGTTATAAGGGGGGGCAAAACATAAATGAAATATGGATGGGACCATAGGGGGGCCAACCATTGAAATGGAGAGTGAGGAGAGGATAAAATTTATAGGGAAAACTGTTTTTCAGTGGGGAGTTTCTGAACCATAGGGGGGGACATGGCTCCCCTGGGTCCCCCTAGCTCCACCCCTATGTATCGGTACTTTTTTTTTTTTCAAATCCGGTTTAGGGGGCGGTTTACGGTTCCTCCCCCCCCTGAATCGGTCAAAACCCCGATACATCCTCCGTAGGGGCGTATCGGGGTGCTCTCGATACAATACGTATCGACCATAATGATACTTTGAACCTTGCTTCCTGATTTTCAAGGTGTGGTTTGGGGCAACATTTGTTTGAAAAAATGGAACCAAACATGAGGCCATTTTTATGGGGCAACGTTTTTCTGACATAGCACCAATGCAGCACCATTTTTTGGGGCAACGATGTCGGCACCAAACACTGCCCAATGATCAATGGGAACCAAAATCCTATAAACCAATTTTTCCACCTCCCAAAATCCAAAAAAAAAACACCCCTAAGGCTGTATTTGGTTGTAGTGCTATTTTGTTTGTCTTTAATACAAGTGGCTAAGAGTGCAAATGAAAAAAATGCAAATTCTGATTTAATTTTGTTTGCGTCAGTCTTATTTTACTTCATTTTGTACGACAATCAAACAAAATGTGATAAATTTTGAAACAAATAAATTATAATTTGCACCGAAATCATTTGTACTACCATGCTTTTGCATAAGTGAAAATAAATTTGAATTGCAAGTTTGCAACCAAACACAGCCTAAGGGGTTTTACGATCTCATAAAAAGATGCTGGAAATGTGGAGATCCGGAGTACTTACGCAGGGTGTCGCGTACTGTGAACGGATCATTCACACACGCACACCCCGCACCGGCCGGTGGATGGGACGGGCGCATGATATTTTGTTCAGGCCATGACTGTCGAACGAGCCGTGGGCGAGCACTTACACTCGTAGTAATAACGCAGCCGCAGAACGAGAATCAATCACTAATAATTAACCAGGCCTCCAAAGTAATTCACAAATTTCACCAAATTTTGTTTCATTCACCTTTTTACACAGAGGTCACCCGAGTGTCACCTTTTTCTTTATAAAGTCCGCAGTCCGCACTGTCATCTTTGTTCTCAGGCAGCAAGCAGAAGCACCCCCAAACTTGGAACTTCATGGCGATGTTACTCCATCTCCTTCTCCTAGTTATCCTCTGTTTAGCTTCGAATCGAGGTGATGACAAACATCACGCTTTCTCTGAATTAATGGGCTTAACTTCTTCCTTTTCTTCTTCTATTTCTTATTTGGCTTCTTATACAAAGCAACAATGGTCATAGTTTTCCTTGTTCTTGCAGTGACATCTGAACTCGTATTGGAGGAGGGATATACAGTGTCGACCATACTCGACGGTAACAAACTACGTGTTAACCCTTCATCCGTCCTCCCCCGACCCGGAACTCATGACCTTATCATCCTCGACTCCTCTGGCAATGCCTTCTACACTGTTTCGTCCCCTTTCTCTCAAGGTATGTAACACCTTAAACCCAGAAGCTTAAAACAACACAGGGAGACGAATGTAGTTGATTTTTTTTAGGGTTTCGCTGTTTACCTTTCGCAGATTGTGAGGTCAGGCAGTTAGCGGGAAATGGTTCTCGCGGATTCTCTGATGGAGATTCCGTTTCTGCAATGTTCAGTCATCCACGGAGCTTTGCTGTTGATCTCAAGGGAAATATTTACGTCGCTGATAGGTCCAACCATGCTATACGGAAGATTAGCAAGTCAGGTATTTCGACTTCTTCGTTTTATTTTCCGGGGTTTCATCTGTTGTCATTGCACAGTAGAAACTTTGTTATCTTTACTTCTTTTAGATACTACATTTCCATCGCTATTTACAATTTTTTTTTTGATAGGTAATCATCACTACCCCCCTCTGGATTGAGATTTGCGAAGAACATATATTTCCTAAATCCTTTTTTTTGGTATGCTAAGTGGGTGAAAATTCTTTTTATTGGGTAGTCTTTTTTGGTTTTATCTCCATTGATCTCTTCTATTGATTGATTTTATGTCATCAAGAATAAAAAGGTCGACCTAGCCAAGTTTACCAGTTAACCTCCACTATTGTTCACATTTCATGCACATTGAACTTGGGCATCCAGAGGGTCTGGTCATCCATAAGCCATAATATTGGCTGTAGACAAGAAGATTGTAACTGCCCTTTCAGAATAAAATGAAGATTCCAACTGCACAAGATCGAGTAGTCCTACTCGGCTACTCCTAGCAATCAAGTGAAAAAAAATTTGCAATAACCATGGAATTGAAGTTGAGCATGAATTCACGAAATAGTAGTTTTTGTCAACTTTGATGTGATTCTGAGACTCATCAATAGGTTTCCCCACCAGTTGAACAACGTGAATGATAATTAATTTCACATCTAACAATAAAATGAAGATTCCAACTGCACAAGATCGAGTAGTTCTACTCGGCTACTCCTAGCAATCAAGTGAAAAAAAAAATTGCAATACCCATGGAATTGAAGTTGAGCATGAATTCACGAAATAGTAGTTTTCGTCAACTTTGATTTGATTCTGAGACTCATCAATAGGTTTCCCACCAGTTGAACAAAGTGAATGATAATTAATTTCACATCTAACCACTTTCTTTGACGTAGTTTTGCCTGTATTCATTTTTAGTTCTTTGTGGCTCTATTATTTTTTCATTGGATTATCCAGATAAGTGGGCATATTTCTGACGGGATGGTGGGTGTGAAGGAAACATTTACAAGAGGGAAGGGGAGTGGTAGAACAATTTAGCAGTCCAAATGGAGAGGACCTTTCCCTTCATATTGCACTAATGCTGTTTTGAAACTTTACAGGTGCTACTGATTATGAGGCTAAATTGCTGTTTCCAGACATAGAATTCCAAATTACAATTATGGAGTTCAAAAACAATGTAATATGTGTTTTCTCATTCATCTTAATAGCTCCTAAGAATGTACACAGATAGAACAATGCTGGCCAGCCTACTGAACCGTAGATGCCGCCTATTGGTTGGGGTTTTCCAACTGATGACATCAAATGGATTGACATTAGGATGTGCCATTTACTTGGTGATTTTTTTTTTGTTTTTATTTGTACAAAATTACTTGGAAATGTTAAAAGGTCAATGTTTTGTTTGGGTATTATATTATTTGTTTTTGTTATATTTTCCTTTTCTTCAAAATTTAAAGCTTAGATGGTTATGCACCTACCACATTCCTTACAGCATAACTTCAACTTCTTGGACGGATTTAGAGTTTTAGACTCTATGTCTTCGCAGTTCACTTGCAACTCTAGGAGGCAAGTAGGTCCCTTCTTTCAGAGCCAACACAGATACCAAATTTCTACTTGGAGATTTGGAAATCTGGAAGTTAATGTGCTTAGGGTTTAGGTGGTCCGTATCTAATTTCTATTTTCTCTTCCTACTGATATTTATCATGAAATGTGAAAAGGGCCATTACCTGATGTTGGTCACAGATGTGTGGGGTATTGGGAAGGCTGGACTGGATACAGAATGAAATTTATTTGATATGCCTACAATTAAAATAACAATAATACCTTGTGGTAATATTTGTGATTTACTTTGTCTTCGGTGTGTTTCTTGTTATCCAATTCATTCTACTTTTTTTTTTCCTACCTGAATAAATCTCTGTTATTATTGTTTTTTTTTTTTTTTGTAATTATGAGTGAGTTTTTGGACTGTTGATGACGTTTTCAGGTGTTACTACTATTGCTGGAGGCTACTCAAAGGGTCCAGGGAAAATGGATGGACCTGCACAGAGTGCATCTTTCTCAGAAGATTTTGAGCTTATCTTCATATCTGAAAGATGCTCCTTATTGATTTCTGATCGTGGAAATAGGTTGGTCCGAGAAATGATTCTGAAGCATGAGGATTGTGCGCATTCTCAATTAAGTAAGCTTCCAGCAAATTTTACATGGACTGGTTCACAATTATTTGACTGATTTAGTACAGGTATTGTGAAGCCCATTTGTCATCAAGATTGTAGGTACACATGCCATGGCAACCATGGAGGATGCTTCTTTATGGTCCCTAGCAGCTAATTTACCATTGAGGTCATATATAATATAACTAAAGGTTTAAAATTTAGTGTTGTTTAAGGACTAAAGGGACAGTCATGAAACCAAAAGTTGCAGCTGACACTACACAGTAATACAAAGTTAGATCGCAATGACCTGGCTGGATGGCTAAGAGAATTCTTTTACCAGAACATTCTGGGAACTCTAACCGGTTTTTATACCTCTAGTATTCTGGTGCCTTTTTTTGTATTTCATGCTTTTGGTTTTCAATTGTATACTTATTCTTGGGAACACAACATCTGCCGAGTATACTGTTTTAGTGTCATTCTCATACCCTGGGAACATTATAAGAACTTTATTTGCCATGTGAATGAAGATTTTCTTTTCTCATATGTGAATCAAGTAACATCTGTCTGTTTTCTTCCAGAGCTGGGATCAACCTGGGTCTGGGCGCTTGGACTGGGAATTGCATGTTTACTAAGCCTGGCAATGTGGCTTGCAGCTCATCGGTTTCTCGCTCGCGTGAGTTTTTCTTCTTTCATACCCGTATTGCATGAAGAGTATTGAATACTTATACCTTGACATGTCAATGTGTAGACAGGACGTCTTCAGCCCTCACTGTTTCAGCAAGACATGGAAGCATTGCCAAATCATTCTGGGGACTCAAGTAGTGATAATCTTCTCCGACATCAGAAGCGCAGTTGCTAGCTCAACTCCTTGGGCATTTTTGCTTAGGCTTGCTGGGCTGATTCAGTCTCATGTTTGTCTAATATTTAAGATTCATAAAGTAGAAAATCAGAAGATTTGTAGGGAGCCTGTTTACTCGCTTGATTTGGATGTTTCATGTCACCATCAGTTGTCAAAAGAACAAATCTTAGCTGACCAATTGAAGGATATGATTAGTTTTGATGGTGAGCCGGATACATCCATGGTTCTGAAGGAAGACCTCCAGAAAGGAGATGAGGAACATGAAAACAGTGATGTCTCAACTTACGATGGTGGAATATTAGATGGAATGATACAAGCTGCCATTATGGATTTCACTCGCCAGGAAAGCCCATCAGAGCGGTCTCTGTCTGCTGGTTGGATAGTTAAGAGGAGATAAAGATAAGCTGAGGATGGCTTTCTTCAATGAAACTTTATGCACTCAGACTCTTGTTTGTAAGTACAAGTTGGATAGTTATGTGAATATATGTCAATTTCTAGTTTATAGTTTCTATCCCAATGGTCTTCTTGATTCTGAACTTTGAAGAATAAAGTCCCAGAAAGTGCTTCACTTTCTGCTCCCTTCTCTCTTACTAACTAATTTAGAAATGGTGTTCGGAAGCCATAGTGACCCCTTTGCTCCATGATTTTAATTTTGAAACAATGCAGTTTATCCAGTCGAATGGATTCAGTCTGTGTGCTGGATCGGCATCCCCCACCGCCACACCAGAGTTCAACCACACCCATCTCGGATCTGCTTCCCCTCCCTCAAAGATAACCTTGTTCTTGCTTTCATAGATCATATCCACCAAAGGTACGAGTCGCTTCCTCTTGGCAAAATCTCTCCTCATCGCATTGATCTGTTGTCACAGGCTACAGCCAAGCAATTCCAACAAACTGGCCATCCAATTTCACTAGACAACTCACCACAGATTCCAACTACGCTGCTCTGGCAAAAGGACAAAGAACAAGTGATCCACATCCTCCACCCAGTCACACATGGTTTTGGAGCGGAAAACAAAATATTGCAATTTCTTTAATCTTGTGGAGCAGTCCACACAGCATTAATTGGATGATTGCTGAAATATTTTATTTAAAATTTGGGTTCGACTATGATACCCGGAAAAACTTTTAACCAATGAAACCGCTGAAATAAAAGTTGGAACCAGTCAGGTTCTATTTATTACAACTCATGGGGAGGGGAGGGGGATTTGATTGGTCAAAGCTCTTTGTCAGCATAGATTTTTCCTTAAAAATTTTCTAACAATGCATCCACGCGGACCATGCCACAGTTCAAATCACCTTATGAAGTGTGGTATGGTTTCTTCAACCACATCATTAGTGGGGCTCAGTAGATTCAAATAGTATGGTTCAGTTTGGAAAGATTACAAATACAAATATTACATACAATATTTAAGGTTTTGTATTCTACATATTTGTATTTGTCATGGAGATGTTCGCAACGGTCCAATGTTGCAATCCTTGAATTGGACCAAGACTCGAAATGCTCTACGGGTTCTGATTTTGCTTATCAACCAGGTAGTTATCCCATTAAACTTGTAAAACTGCCAAAACCATCATTAAAATCAGGACCCGGAAAAGGCCCCCATTTTGTGGTCTTACAACGTTGGAATGGTCCCTTGTGATACCACACTTGGACACTCGATAATGTAGGGGAGGGGCTGTTTAATTCTATTTAATTCTATTGCCATTTGTTTACAAAAATGTTTTGTATGACATATCTTGAAAGGCAACAAAAATTGTTGAATTTTTTTTTTTTTAAGCGCATTTTGACAATATTAGGTGCCGCATAAGTTCAAAAGCCAAAGCCGACACTGAGGTGGAAGAGATCAGATTCAATGCTTACAAGACCGTCCTTGTAGCCTTTTACAGTCATGCATTGGGACTATTATGGGGAGATAGTCCCAATGCAAAGGCTGTAAGGGACTGCGTGAATGGTGTGAGCACAATATTGTGAGGATGAAATCCGATGGGGAAAATATCCCGAACATATAACTCACGCAATCCCAAAAAAAATATCTATTTGGTAAACAGTTTGACCAAACAACATTTCATGTTTTATGGAAAAAATGACTATGTGAGAGAAACAATAATAGAAATTGGTGAGCAATAATTTGGCATGTCCAATGATATGACATGTGGAGTGACGGAATGATGTAATGACACTTCAGCGATTCCAGTCACCTTGGGACATTTCGGGTCACCTAGCTAGACTGAGGCCCAAGTAGTTCAATTACATGCACCAACCTGCCAAGGTGCCACGTAGTCTTCTTTTAGAAGCAATCCAGCTATCTTCAATCTTATCAGAATCACAATATATGTCAATGGATCTTATCTATTCCCCCCCCCCCCCCCCCCCGATTTGGACGGACCTGGATAAGCCTTATCAGTTTACTTAGAGTCCATCTTCGGGTGCGAAACTAACTCCGGACTAGACGGACCCACGATCTCAGACACGTATTGTGAGGCCCATAGTAGCTTGCCTATATGAACTTATAAAGGCCTTACATCTAGCCTCACAAGGTACGCGTGATTTAACTCTCGAATTTCCCTGCAATTAAGTTCTCATCTCTCTCAAATCTCCACATCGCTAACTTAAGCATCGAAGTGCTCACATCGGGTAAAACACTCCATGCACTCTGATTGCCTTGTTTTGTAACTCGACCAAGTGACATCACTAGCCCGATGTCCAAACTGTCCTCCAAGCATGGAGTTACCCAAGGTTTTTAAAAACAAATTGGAAACAGAACCGATCAGGGGATTGGTTTCCAGTTAAGCAGTTCAATCATCCAGGTCGAACGATTTGGCCCGTGATGTCATAAATAAATTAAAAAATAAAAAATATATTTTCAATTTTGGAAACCACCTGACCTTCAGTCCTTCGGACCTGAAGGTATAAAATTCAAAAAAAAAAGCAAAACTTTTGGGTTCCCAACTGAGTGTCAGCTTGTCAAGCTCGAAATTGGTGGGAAACCAAAAGTTTTACATTTTTTTTTTGAATTTTATACCTTCAAGCTCGAAGGACTGAAGGTTGGGTGGTTCCTAGAAGTTGCAGATAGAAGAATAAACTTACTCTCGCAAGCATGGGAGAATAGTGGGTAGGAATCACCGTCACTATAGGTAAGGTTGCAAAATTGTCCATTGCTAGACCTGCTACTGCCGCAACCCACAACTGTTACGGCTGGATCTGCTGCAAAATCAATGCTGGCCGCCATAGATAAAGCTCACTGCCATCGGTCGCTGTGTGTCGTCATCGGATGCCATAGGTTGTGGCCGCCGCAGGTGATCGGTTGGGTGTCGCGGCTGAGAGGAGGGAAGGGTTAGTAGGGCTGTTCATAAGAATGCCCAACCCGACCAAACCGACCAACCTAGACCGACCCAACCCGAGTCAGCCGGGTTTTCATCCGTACCAGTCGGTTTTGGGTTGGGCACACACATAAACCAAAATCTCGGGTCGGTTTCAGTTTTCTTGCGTGAAAACCGAAACCAACCCGACCCGAACTGAACTAGTATTCTACTAGTTTGGTAGTTCCTACTGAAAGAATGGTAGGATCCATCCAATGGACGCCATAAAGGTTGCGGAATGGGTGGGCGAATTTCAAAAATTTCCTACCTTCTCCCAACTGGGAATCATATTCCCTAAATTTAGAATATATTATTCAAGGATCCTACTTGAACCATAATCAAACCAGATCTGTACCAAAAGGTAAATGGGAGGAATATACCTGATCCGGAGAAGCACTATCTCCCAAAGTTGGTGTTCACGCCCAAAGAACGCTCCAAGATCCGTTCCTGCTGAAGATGACACAGCTGTGGATGGAACAGAACCAGCAGGGTGCGTCCTACACACAGGATCCTTCACAAGAATCCTCTGGAAGAACTAAACACTGTAACCTTTTCAGTCTTTCTTGCAAGACTGATGTCAAGAACAGATTTCTTGACTTTCTTTTCTTGCAAAGATCCAATCTTGCAATGGCAGATGGTGGCGGCAGGAGGAGAGAACCAAAACAAAAAAAGCTGAACTGCTTTTTCTCTTTTCTGGAGAGTATGAGATCTTATCTCAAAATCGCAGAAGGTATCCCTTGTGTATCCAAAGGATGGTTCGAAATCTGATGTATTTTCTTAGGGTTTCTCCTCTTTTCTTCTTGATTAAGAAACCTCCTAATCAGGAGTTATCCCAATCCAAATCAGTATCTAGATAGAGGATCATCTTAATCCTATCTGCAGATAAAGTTAGTTTACTCCTGATCTTATCAGGAGGTTACCAGATTCAAATCTGATTTGAATTTGGTCTCCCAGAGTGGATAGGTTAAAAGCCCCATCCTTTTCACTAACATTAATCTCAGATTCGCCCCATCTTTTTGGGTGATCATATCAGCCCAGCTCGAAATGGGCTTTTGGCCCACTAAGTATTCAGTGTTTAATTAGTTTCCAATCTGCTGCCCAGTTGGGCTTCTTTGTATGGCGTGGGACCCAAGCATTGATCTACACACCAGCCACATGGGTTCGGCCCAGCCTTTAAAACAAGGCCCAGCCGAATTCACTGAAAAGCTCAATGAACCCCTTGAGTCCATCGTATGGACCCTATGGGCCCAACACTTACATTAAGTGGTCCCTGGGCCAAGCCATCTTATAAAAACCCAGGGACTGTGGGCAGGTGCAAGATTAGCCCATCAGGTATTATCCTAAATGGTCTTACACTTAACCTCTCAGCCCTTAATGATCAAGCACTGCCCGACAAGAGAAGACCTCTCCCTCGGCTGCAAGGAACAGCGCCGCACCTCCCTCTCATATGGATCCCGGGAATTAAAACCATTTGCAAACATTTTTGAAACCGTACATATAATATAAGTATATTAATTTTGCAAAACAAAATTCCAACGATTGAAATCAACTGCCGGCAGTTTGGTTTCCATCAGAGAGAGTGCATCCCCGATCATTACCCTTTGTCCGACAAAGTGGCTGATTCTGTCACTATGACCACCCACTCAGATGAATTCTCAAACTGCCCCAACTTACCCAGGTTTTGATCCCCGCTAAGGATCTCACTGATTGGCATATCAAAGGCAGCCTGATCCAGCACCTAGTGAAGTGTCATAATCGAGTCTAGGGGTCAGGTGTAACTTTCCAGTTTTGCCCATCTATCTCCAAGGTCCAGGGCAAGACTGGAAATCTGGTCCGGTTCAAGGATTCAAGTAATCCCATACTGCATGTGCCTCGGGTCTTACCCTGATGGCTAAGACAGGCCATCCCAACACTTGGTGGCACACCAGCATCAGCCTTGGCAGGATAAATCTCCCCAGACTTATCCAACGGCTGTGAACATTTAAAACTAACAGGAATCTCTATAAATGTCCAGTTTTAGGGTTTTACACAGAATTAAACCAAACAACATGAATCAAAACATGCACTTTATTTATTTCCACTAAATAACAAGTACATCAAATCAGATTGAAGCTAAGGGCATACATAAACTGTCTAACATTCATAGTTTGAGTAGTTTCCTAATTCCTAATAGTCTTCTATTTTTAGACTTCTACTAGAACTAGAACTCTAGAAGGCCCATTATGCAATTACAATTAGAATTCAATTTGGTGTCCTTTTTTAGTTTTTTACCTAGATTAGAATTTAGAAGGTTTCTAAATTTTTATTTTATTGATTTACTTACCTAGATTTACCTAGTTTTTTACTCTAGAAGGCCCATTATTGACACTTGTTTTTACATGAAGAATTTATTGATTTTATTCTTTACGTGAATTAAATTTATATTTATCTTTGACTCTTGAATATCAAATTATCAACTAATTCAGATTTAATTTGGCTTTGTACAGGAGCAAAACTGAAACCGACCCAGCCCGACTCAAACCGATCAGGTCGGTTTGGCCTGTCAGTGGGTCGGTTTCGGTTCCCACCTAGCTAACCCGACCAGGTCGGGTCAGTTGGGAAAATCTCAAGAAACCGACCCAACCCGACCCGTGAACACCCCTAAGGATTAGAACGAAAATGGAGCCGTTCTAACCCTAAACGTAAGAGACGGGATTGGGGATATGGGGTCATTTTATTTTTTTGTTTTTTATTTTATTTAAATCCGTGAAAATAAAAATGACAACCTGCGAAAAAGATAGTTTTTCTAAAATGAGATCTCTTTGGTGGCTTAGCTGATTAAACATAAGCATCATGGGTACAGTGATAACACTGTTGCAGCTTGGGACTGGAACTAGAACTGTTACATAAGAGTTTTTTTTTTTTTATCAGTAAACTGTTACATAAGAGTTAAATCCAATGTTTTAAAAACCAACCTGGAACTGGAACCGCTTTGACGACCAGTTTCCAGGTCAGTGATTCAACCATCCAGTCCGAATGGATTGACCCATGACAATTTAAAAATTTTTAAAATTAAAAAATTAAAAAAATAAAAATAATTGCCCAAAAACCGTTTTTCAAGTTGAATGGGTCAATGGTTCGATTGCCCGGGTCAAGCGGGTTGCTGACCAAGTAAACATTTTTTGCGTAAAAAATGGTTTGGGGTAAAATTTAAAACGGTATCCTGACCAGTTTCCAGGCCAAACAATCCAACTGTCTAGGTCAACAATGGTTTGAAAACCATGGTCAAATCTTTGTTTCATCCATGTGTAACCTGTCCCTGGATTTTGATATCTCTTACTGATCACACTGTTGGGTTTATTCCAATATGTATGGGCTTGACTCTTTTTTCTGAAACTAAATTAGGATACTGACTTCAGCTTCTACGTTTTGTTTTTTATTGATCATTAACATGATACCCATGATGAAATTATCAAAAAAAGAATGATACCCATGATGACTAAGGAAAGAAGATAAGAATGCACTACAACATCTGGATTTGAATATAGGTGGGGTGAGTACAGTGAAAACCGCTGACTAAGGTAAACAAAAAACAAGAGCATACTTCTAGCATGAGAGTACAGCCAATGACCCCAGGCCAGTTGCCCTCAGTACACATGAACTATTGTTAGTTCCAACCCCCTGTCTTGCTAACCGATTGCCACTGAATTTGCTGATCTAGGGAGCCATCTTAGTGAGCACTACAACCTGGATTCCAAAGATTTGAAGCATAATTTGATACCTGACTACCCAAGGACTGCTTGAATGTGATATGATCTAACTTGAATTTATAATCTGGAATATTAATTTGAATTGTGTTATGCAGGAGAGAAGAGAGAAGAGAGAGAGAGAAGATGAGAGAAAAGAGAACTAAGAGCCATAAAAGTACTGCTGGCGGCGCCAGCTTTTGGTATATATACTAGGGTGACAATATAAAAAAAAAATAAAAGGAGAAAATTACAATAGTACCCTTGCGGTACTATACTAAGAGAAATAGCGGCCTTTTAACATTCCCCCTCAAGTTGGGACATAGATGTCAATCATGCCCAACTTGTCACATAAATTATGATGCCGTGAGTGGTGTAACCCTTTTGTAAAGATGTCTGCAAGTTGATCTTCAAAGCTAACATAAGGAGTACACACTTCTCCTGTGACAACCTTTTCTCTGATAAAGTGTTAGTCAATTTTGATGTGTTTAGTTCTATCATGCAGCACTGGATTAGCAGCGATGTTTATGGCTGCTTTGTTATCACAGAATAGGGTCATAGGTCCGTCAACTGGAAAACCCAACTCACTTAACAAATTTTTTAGCCACTCCATGAGACATTGCTCGATATTCAGCTTCAGCACTAGATCTAGCTACCACATTCAGCTTTTTGCTTCTCCAGGTAACTAGATTGCCTCCTATAAAGGTACAGTAACCACTAGTTAACTTTTTGTCATTCAGGGATCCTGCCCAATCTGCATCAGTATACACTTCAACTTTCAAATGTCCATGCTTTTGAAACAACAAGCTTGCACCTGGGAACTTCTTAAGATATCTGAGAACTCTTTTTGCTGCTTCAAGATGGACAGTCTTAGGGGCATGCATGAACTGGCTAAGAACACCCACTGCATAAGCTATGTCTGGTCGAGTCATAGAAAGATATAACAATCTTCCTATAAGTCTCTAGAACTGTTTCACATCCTTGATGGGTTCACCTTGACAGTCACCTAGTTTGTGGTTAGGATCAATAGGGGAATCAACTGGCTTCACTCCCAATTTTCCTGTATCCTGGAGTAGATCTAGGCATACTTTCTTTGGGAAATAAAGATACCCCTTTGTGAACGGGCCACTTCAATCCCAAGGAAGTACCTTAGAGGACCTAGATCCTTCACTTCAAATTGGGTAGCAAGAAAATTTTTCAACTTCTAAATTTCATCATTCCAATCACCAGTGATAACTATATCATCAACATATACTATCAGTTCTACAATTTTCCCTTCCCCTCTTGGTGATTATTTCAGCCCACATAAAATTCCTTCTTATTTGAGGTTGCATAGACACTAAAAGCCAGGACATGACCATGTTGTTTTCTTGGTTCCATCTGTCATATTCAGCACTCCTAGAATTGGGTCCTTTGATTCTCCCATTTATATAGCCTATCTTTCCCCTTGTAGTGATGTACAGCTTTATCCCTCTTGACCACTCTAAATAATTTAAGCTATCGAGAGGAATAACAGCCATGGGAAAGGATAGGTCCACACCCCCACTCATTCCATTCTGCATTGAGGAAACACTGGATGTAACAGAATCTTCACCACTCATGATTACAGATTCAAAACACTCTTAAAGTGGGTACAAAACCTTAAAAAAGGTCTAACACCAAAGGAGAAAGGAAACCCTTTTTTCTTCGGAAAAACAACTCTTTTCTGTAAAACACAGGTGCTGTTACAGCACTAACAGGTCATCTCTTGACCTACGCATCAACGGAAAAGCTGTTACAGGCTTACATCAAGTACAGGTCACTCTCTGACCTTCAGTCCACCATAAAAGCTGCTATTGCAGCACACAAAAGGTCTTCATGACCTGCAGTTTATACAGGGGTCAGTCGACCCCACAAAAAATGAAAGAAAGAGGTGCTGATCACCTCAAATCCAACCAGCAGACCTAGTACAGGTTCTGCCCTGGCACACGACCAGAAAAAAAAAGAGGAGAGGGAGAGAAGTTACTTCAATGTGTGAGAAAACCTTGATCTTCAATCAGCTGAACAAGAGATGAGGGCGGCAGATCTGGAAATCTGGTGCAAAGAAAACTGTTCACTCGACCTCTCCTTTCAGATCTGAAAGTCCCGCTCTGATACCATGTTATGCAGGAGAGAAGAAGAAAGGAAGAGAGAAGAGAGAAGAGAGAACTGAGAGCCAAAAAAGTACTGCTGGTGGCGCCAGCTTTTGGTATATATACTAGGGTGACAGAATATAAAAAAATAAAAGGAGAAAATTACAATAGTACTCCTGCGGTACTATACTAAGAGAAATAACAGCCTTTTAACAAATTGTTTGACATATTTCCTGCTTAATGTCTGATTTTTTTTTTCTGATAGGTTGCTTAATGTTTGATTTGATACTTAAAGGAACAGATGAAGATCATTATCATAACCATTTTATTATTTATCAATAAATAAAGGGATGTTGTTGAGTGAAAAGGTGGCATGGGATCCCATTTATGGTGAAAAGTTTGTACTTAACGTATCATCCCTCCACATGACAGGCATAGGCTACATTTTACTTTTTTATTACTGTTATAATGACTGAGAGTGGCCTCTCTGGTAGAGCAGTTTTTAACCATATTCTAATTGAGGAATTGAGGAAAAATGATCAAGAGTATAGGAAGCTTAACATGGTCATTTTATTTTAATTTTTTCTTCCTTACTAAGCAATGCTTTCAATCTTTCAACTGTATGGTGAATCCTATTCCTACAACTTGGAAGTAAGATACAAAGACAAGAAAGGGTTTGCTAAAGGTTATTTCCTTCTAATCAATGATATTTGCATATGCAGGCCTCATCCAAATGAGTGTTCTGGTGGTGATCTTGATGGCGATTTATTCTTTGTCTGCTGGGATGAAAATCTCATCCCATCACAGACTGATACCCCAATGGATTACATTGGGAGAAGATCACGTTTGATGGATCATGAAGTAACCTTAGAGGTAATGTTGAAACAACATCAATTTCAATTAATTGGTAACGTAGGCTGAGATCCATTTTGCGTCTCTATTTCTTGCGACTGTTCCTTTTATGCCTTTGCCTCGTCTTATTCTTGTCTTTGCTGAAATATGCAGGAGATTCAGAAATATTTTGTCAATTACATGATCAATGATACCCTTGGTGTCATTTCGACTGCACATGTAATTCATGCAGACCGTGAACCAAGTAAAGCAAGGAGTCCAAAATGCCTTCAGTTGGCAGCCCTCCACTCCATGGCTGTTGACTTTGCAAAGACGGGGGCACCAGCTGAGATGCCAAGGGTACTGAAACCAAAAGAGTATCCAGATTTCATGGAGAGAGGAGACAGACCAATGTATGCCTCCCCTGGTATATTAGGTAAACTCTACCGGTCCACCATTGACTCAACCAAGAATCAAGAGCCTGACTTTGTCTGGAATGAAGAGGTTGCTCAAGCTGCTTATGACAAAGATCTTGAAGTGAGAGGGTTTGAATCTTTTGTAGAAACTGCAGAAAGTCACAAGAAGTTATACACTGAGAAATTAAGTACATTAATGAATTATTATGGGGCCAGGAGTGAAGATGAGATACTGACGGGTAATCTGCGAAGCCCATCATTGTGTTTGCAGAGAGACAAGATTAGGTATGGGGAAATGAAGGACCGGGTTTTGATTGCAGTTAGAAACCTACAAAAAGAAGCCAAGGGTTGGTTCCATAGTAGCTGCAAGTCTCATGAATGTCACAAGATGGCATCCGCATGGTATCATGTAACTTACCACCCAAAGTATTGTCATAATGGCATGAACAGTCTGAGTTTTCCATGGATCTTAGATGATATTCTACTGAACATCAAGTCTGTTAAGAAGATGAGAAACTAAGCGTGAATAGTTTGGCTGTTGTGGAAAATGTTTAGGTGTAGTGACACTGTATCTAAAGGAACAACGCGTGTTTTAAAAGCTTTTTGGTATTATGACATTTCCCTTTCCCTACGGAACCGGAAAATGCATGATGATGCAGAATGGCAATTTCTGGGCTGGGTTATTAGGGGGCGTTTGGCAAGTCTTTTTGGGAAGATTTGGTAGCTCTGACAATCAAAAGACACATTGAGCTTTTGCATGAAGATTTGAGCAGCTTGAAACTAGTTTGACTGCCGTGCATCTTTCCGTGCTTGAATAAAGCGAGAAAAACACGAAAAGCTTCATTTGGACCTTCCTGAAATCAGCCCAAAATGGGCTTCTTGTATTTTTTTGATGCACCGACTTTTGGTGGCTCGATCTGTTACGAGCCAAATGAAAAAAAGATCATGGCATGGTCTGCCTGACTTGTAAACAGCCAAAAGACTATGGAAAGACGTGCCAAATGGAGCCTAACTTATTACTGTCTGGCCCGTTCCAGACAGTTCATTCTAAATATAAACAATGCACAGCCCAGATTATAAGGCTAAGTTTGGGAGTGTTTAATGGGCCCGGACCACACTAATAAACACTTATTTGTGTTAGAAAAATAAGCCTGAATTTTGAAAACTCTAAAATTTGAACTTCTTTTAAGTGTTTATTTCCTTCCTGGCCTATACTGGTTCGCATTGAAAATATCTGTACTACCCCTGTTTGGAATAAGTGTTTTTTTTTTCCACTAAAAGGATCATTAGCACTTACCGGAATAATCACTTATTTAATAAGTAGTTAACTAATATCGAAACGTGAAGAAAGGAGGAAAAATTCATTGCGGCCTTGTGCATTTGCAGGTTTCCCGGCCAGCTAAATTTCACAATAACTGAACTAGCTAGCTTAGGAAGAATTATTCGTTACTATTCTTTTTTTTTAATAAAACGGAGAGATCCTTTTTGGGTCCACAGAACGCATTCTAGAAATTAAAATTTTTTGTCATAAAAGCTTGAAGTGAGAAGACATGGGAATTCCAAAGCCCAACTGACTATGAATTTTCAGTGTAAGACTAGGGATGTTGGCATGATTTACACGACTGATTGGAATTAGGGCTGTCAATGGGTTGGGCTTATCCAATGGACCCAAACAAACAGAACATATTATAATGGTTCTGGTTTCATGATTTTGTCTTGATAAGAAATGGGTCAATGGAGAGTTCCATTTCTTACCTGTCCCGAACTGGCTAAGACCTGGATATATATATATATATATATATATAATTTTCTTATAATTTGTATCATATTTTATGCTTGAAATGGTAAATTTGATAGATAATAAATAAGATAATTTAGTTAAAGATGTTTAATTTATTAACATATAAATAATTTAGTACTTTTTTATTATTTTCATTAAGATTATATTATCAAAATTTAACTTTTAAGTTATTATTTAAATAAACAAATATAGTTTTCAGTATAATCAGGTCTGGACCTGATAGACCCGACTATTAACCATAATGGTTCTGGGTCTGTGATTTTGTCCAATTAATAATTGATTCTAGACTGGTTTTACCTAGACCCAACATGTTGACAGCCCTAATTAGAACCCTTTTGTGTCTTTTTTGTTTGTTTAGCTAATGACTATATTTTGCTTATAAAAAGGGTCAAATATAAAAACCTCCACTAAGGTTTCTGGCAATCATCAAACCCCCCCTTGAGGTTGCACTTTCACAAAACCATCCCCTGTAGTATTGAAAAAACCTGCATTGCATCCCTTTGGTTATTGTTCTCGATGGAAAATATTGGCCTAATGAATTAGTTTTTCAAAAGTAGCTATTTTACCCTTATACCTATCAATTCAGATGAAAATTTACAAAAATACCCCAAAAGAATTTCACTTTTAATTAAAAAATTCCTTGAGTCAGATTGAAAAGAATATTTTGTCTAGTGAAGTCTAAAAGGGAAAATATGATATTTTGAATTAGGAAAAAATTTCGATTAATATTGTACTTTGGGCCTAGTGCCACTTTGGTCCTTGAACTTTAAAACGCGATAATTTAGTACCTGAACTTTCAAAATTTGCCAATTTAGAACCTACCGTTAACTAACCATTAACCAACTGTTAAGTGACATTTGAAAAGACATAAATGCCCTTCGAAAGTCATCTAATTTTCTTTATCAACCATCCAAACATTGATAAAAAATGAATAGTCCCAAATCCTTGCCTCGTGACCCCAACTTTCTTGAATAGATGAAGCAAGGATTTGGGACTGTTCATTTTTTTGTGAATGTTTAGATGATTGATATAGAGAATTAGATTACACTTGAAGGACATTTATATGTTTTCAAATGCCACTTAACAACTCGTTAAAGATAGGTATTAGATTGACACGTTTTGAAAGTTTGGGTATTGAATTATCATGTTTTAAAGTTCAAGGACGAAAGTAGCACTACGCCCAAAGTATAGGGTACTAATCGGAATTTTCCCTTTGAATTATATTGAAAGAAGCCCTAATAAGATGCAAGAATAATTTTGTAGCTTTGAAATATCCATTACTAGGACAAAGATAAAAGGGATCCAAGGTAGTTTTTGTGAAACTACAAGGGAGATTTTGTAAACAAAAAAAAATTAGTAATGTCAATGGGTCAGGTTAAATGGTAAATCAACATTGACCTGACTTTATGTGTCTTTTGGGGTCAGACTTAACAGTAAAAAGGAGATAAGCCCTTAAAATAAAGAATGCCAAATTTATTTGCCAAGGTCTGATCTTATTGCAATGCAAATTCATTTGCACTGATACAAAATTATAATAATATAAGACAGTGTTTGGAAGAGGTGTAAAATGTCATTAGTGTAAAAATACACTGATGAGGTTTTACACTGAACTGTATATATAATGACCATTACAATTTGAAAATTGATGTAAAAAAGTGTAAAGTTTTACATCGATAAAATCGATGTAGTTTTTACATCAATAATCGATGTAAAACTTTAAAGGTGATGAGGTTTTACATCTATTATTGACGTAAAACTATGCTCCATCCAAATGCACGCAAAACTAAACCAGAGTGTAGTTTTACGTCGACAATAATTACACTCTTTTGCCAAACACATACAAAAGTGAACCGGTGTAAATTTTATATCAGTTCTTGATTTACATCGCATCCAAATGCAGCCTAAATGATTTGAGTGTAAATTCTGATTAATTTTTATTTCAAGTTTTACCTTATTTTGATTGCAGTGCAAATTAAGTGAAATAAGCCAATAAAGTAAAACTCAAAACAAAAGAATTTGAATTCTTTTCATTTTGCACTAACAAAGCAAGCTCATAACTTGACCTTTTATCTTTCATATCATCCAATAGCTAAGGGAACAAGTATCATTTGCTCTGATATCATCTTGTTACATACATTCTTAAACTAATAAAAACAATAAGAAATTTTGAAGCAAAAAAGAGAGGAAATTAAGTTTGACTCATGAATTTAAAATCCAAGACTCTTAAACAATTAATTCACACCCTAAATTCATTTACACACAACACTGCTATACAATAATTGAAGTTACATAACAATGTTTCAAACTAGTTTTTTTTTTTTTTTTTAAGTTTATTTACAAATGATCTCTTATTTCTTTCATATTCTTATTCTTGTAAGAGGATGATAATAACAATAATAAATTTCTAGAACTGCTTAGTAATAATGTTTCTAAAATAATAATAAAGCAGGAAGGAGAATAGGAGATCCTCTCGAGTCCCCGCGGTGTCCACCCCCAAGTCAACTCGTCTCCTCGGCGCATTCCCACAGAGACGGAAGCGCCTTCATTCAGACTCTCCGCCGCGCGCATTACCATTACCGCCTTCATTCAGATCTGTAAATGTTTTCTTACGTGAAAGGCGGGCGAGAAATTACGGGGATCCATAGACGACTTAGCGTAATATGGAATTGAAGCAAAGCGGGATGAGAAATGGCGGTACCCGATATCATCGTCGAGATGATCGTATTGCCCTGGACCTTCATCGAAATTCCGAGCATAGCTCAAGGGGTCGTAGTGGAATTTCCCAAGCCTAGCACCTCGACCTCGGCCATTGCTCTTTTTGAAACGACGAATGAAAGCCTTCCACCGCGGCCCCGACACCCTGACCTTCCTCCATCCCTTCAACCACCATCTATCCTTCCTGTCGGCCGTCCGAATTCTCTCCCACCACAGTGATCCCTTGCCCCTCGTCGGTCGCTGCGAAGAGAAACATGGTATCCAGAAACAACACCCTCTCTTGGGCCCGACATGCACAACATCCGGATCCAAGTCTTCACCCGCTTCCGTTTCTTTATTCACCAACACTAGAATCTCTGTGGTCATATCTTTCATAAAAGCTGTTCAGAGGATCGAACGGAGAGGATCCAAAGGGATCGATCGAGGAGGTTAGCAGGAAAAGCAAGGAGAAGATCCTTGCCTGGTCCTACGAACCGCCGAACCCTAACCCTCTCTCTCTCTCTTTATTATTTCTTCCAAGCTGCTGGATTTTATTGAATAATTTTACCGGTAGTTCCCAGTTGCCAGTTGTCTCCTGGAACGGCTGGCTCATTGACATTGCATCGGAATAACTATTTTGCTGGAGCCTGGAGGTGGAGGCCTACCGCCCGCCCGTCTCTCCCGCAAATCCCCGTTATTCAACTGAGGGGTGGCTCAGTTGATAATTTGTACGTTAACATGTTCGTTCCAGTTCCAAGTTCCAGTATAAACGCCGATTCAATCCCGCTGATTGAGGGGGTTATTAATGTGGTGGGTGGACGTACTAAAAAAAATTCTTGTAACGATCGAAGAAAGTAAAGGGAATATATATATAAGTGAAGACGTTATATATAAAACCCAACCCAAACAAATAAATATAAGAGCGCTCTTATATTCATCTTGATCCAAATTTGATTTAAAAAATAATTAAAATATTATATAAATTTATTAAAATGAACTTAACAAAATACCAGCGTCTTCATGAGATAACCACTCCTTCAAATTCCAATAATGCCAGGAGTTCACATCTGCACCCCCATAGAGCACGCCCAAAAAATGTCTCACATCATATTTCAATCTGTATTTTGGGAACATTTTTCTACTTGTCATTGAGAAATATTTTCAATATTCGGTTAGAATGTGCTGTGGGACATTTTTGGGGCACGCTGCTGTGATGTGAATTCTAATGCCAATGCCAATTCGATTACCATCAGCCAATAGGCCCCACTTTAGTCTTGGACTTCTTTATATCTTACATATATTTGAATGGGATGTGAATTATCATTTTTATTTATTATTGAAAGTATTCAGGGGATTATCGAGATACCACCTCTTATACATTGAATAAGTAGCAAAGTTGTGAGCTCGCAATTACAATTAGTGATACAGAATGTTGGATTGATGAAACAATGAGCCCGTGTGGGTGTTGGGTGTGGGAGGCTTTCAGATTTGATTGAGTTTGCATACACCGACTGAACCGTTTTGAAGAAGAGCTGTGAATAAAAATGGCCTTTCTTTGGATATAAACTTTGGGCTATTTTTATAGAAGATGGGCTCTGTCAGACTTGGAACTCAAGCAAGCCCACAAATAAGATGGTCTAGGAAAGAACAAGACAACCCACATGAATGTGCAACATCATCTAAGTCATTGGTTTTTGCTGATATTGCAGTTATTTTTCCTACCAATTAAAGTGCATCATCAGTCCATGCTTAGGGCCGGACTGGGCTGGGCTGGTTTTTCTTACTCTGGAAAATAAAGCCTCCTATTTTCCAAGTAGTTGTCACTTGTCACCCTCCTAATCCTAAGTTAACTAAGCGGCATTCACAGACGGAGAATAAAAAATTAAAGGGATACTGAATGTGATGTGGGTCTGACGTGGATTAGAGAAATTAAGCTATTCTCCAACATAACCATAATAATCAGGAGGGATTGATTACTGATGGAATGAAGGGTTGGTTTTGCTTATTAGAAAGGAAAATAAATGAATAAAGGTTGCAACACGCTCTTGAATGTTGAAACATATTCTCGTGAGGTTTTTTATTCAAACATTTCGCTCCATCAATTTGATGACTTTCACAAGCAGTACTCAACACGTGCATGACTGACTCTACTCTACATCATCGATATCATCGCAGCTGCGAATGGAATTAATTAATTCCAAGTCCTAACCACACTATTTTCAATCCAGTAATGCTTGCAGCTTGAAACTTGGCTTGCAAGACAGAAAGTAACCCAAAGGGTTTGGGTGGTTGGTGGTCTGCTACGTACGTACTTTGACCAGAACGGCCGGGCCGGGTCACAAAGTGGAGCGAGTGCGAGTCACATACACATATACCGAGCGATGATACACTGCTGGTCGGATCGATCTTATTAATCAAATGGGAATATATATATATATATATATGTATATATTTTGATCCCCAACGAGAACCAACCTCCATCAACCATCATTGTCCAAATTAAGTTAATTATAAGCTTTTGAACGAGACTCATGAGGTTCCATGCATACAGCATACGGCTCCTGCATTTCCTTCAAATTCGATCAAAGCAACGTCACATGGGTAGGTAGGTAGCTAACCAAGAATGGCTGACTTGAATCCATTTTCTACTTTTCCAACTTCCGATCGAGTGACTCCATTCCATTCAAAGATGTGGATTGGATCAAATTTTCTTTTCTTCTACCACAAGTATTTCATTCCCATTCTTGTGAAGAAAATCACACAAACCGCTAGCAATGGTTTTGGATCCTCGATCCCGATCACCATTCTCGGCACTATACTATACTTTTTTTTTTTATTTTAACATCTCTCTCTCTCTCTAGTC